>NC_083769.1:7644200-7944200 GCF_963514075.1 Conger conger
GAGCTGCTCCATAGAGATGGCCCATGTGGCCATCTCTTCATCCAGGGCCCATATGTGGTTCTGAAAGGCAAACAGCATTCTTGTAGGCAGATAATGTCTGCCTGCACTCCTTCCAGAAAAGCCAGGACAGACTGTGCCCTGTTTATTGCTCTCATGCTGCGCACATTTACTGTCGCAACAGAGAGGGACACCTGCTGAGAAGGCTAACCAGGAGAGACATTAAACAGATGCACACAACTGCCATTCCACAACACATCATATCTCCATCCTCTCCCCACCCCCTGGGTCACCAAATAGTGACCCTTCAGTCAAAAGGGGTGACTCTCTTACATAGGGGGTTGATTTGGAGAGGAGTCCCCATATACTGGAGACTCCCCCGACCCCTCACTGTCAGAGAGTTGGCCCATCAGATTCCACCTCTCCCTCACTCCTGGCCTCTGCTTCTTCCCTCCTCCTACCTCCTTATTCACTTCAGCCGGCCGCTTAACTGCTCCTCCTTCCTCTCCCCTGTCGTTCTCCTGCTCCTCTTCCAGATCTGAGCCCACCGTAACCATGGACTCTGCCTCAGAGTCTGATGCTTCATTTCGACCGGGAGTACGCAATGAACAAAAGGTTCCTTCGGCCTGCATTTCCACCGGGGGCTAAAGACCCGGGGAGTTTACGCAAATTAGTCTGAAGAAAAAAAGTGAAAACTCCAGGCCAGTAGATGGCGGTAAAGCAGAAGACTATCCAACAACAATTTTGATGGCTTAGCTCGCTAGCAGACCGGCGTAAGCGTTGCAAAACGCTGGTCTGCTTCTTCAAGCTCCCGTTAAATAGCTTCTATCTACGTGCTCATACAGTGTTATATATATATATAGTGACATGTTTTATAACATGGCCAGCACTTTATGACTATCCTTACTTGCCTGACAACATCGATCACGTTTTCAATAAGGACATTTTACTGAGGCTTTACAAGATGTGTGCAACCTTAGAAGTAAAGACAACAACAGCAACTATAAGCAAAACAATGTTTTATTTCACAGCAAACATAGTGCAAGAGTATAGTGCCAAAACCAAGTATAAAAGTAATAATAAATAAAAGTGACAAGTGAATAAAAAGCACTCTTAGGGCTAGTTCAGTTCAGTCTTTCCAGCTCAGCGACTGGGCAAGCTGGCTGAGAACAGCCAGAAAAGCTGCTGCCTCAGACCGGCGGACCGCCAACTCCTCCATCCGCATCTCTCGTTCCGCCCGGCGTTCCTCTGTTTCTTCGGCCTGGTCGCGAAGAAGCAGCTGCAGACACTGGTCCCGCTGCTCCTGACCACGCTGCACGGCGGCTCGGTTAGCCTCGTCCAATTCCCTCAGCGCGTCTAAATATTCAGCTTCCCTTTTCAATTTCTTGAGCTTCTCCTGGCATTGTTTTGCTGTGTGAACTATGTTCAGGTCGCCTAACTGGCGGGAGATCTTGGCGTACACCTTCTCGTTGCGGGTCGCCGTTTCCAACTCTCGTTGGATTTCATCCTCGGCGTAGATGCTCAACAGGGCTTGGACTTCATCGTCAGTCCACCGGTCGTACGCCTTTGTGGAAGTGGAAGAGTAGGAGGAGGAGGTGGTGGTGGTGGTGTTCTCCATGGTGATACAACAAACAAAACAAGCTCTGTAGCAGGCATTTAAAAATGCCGCCTGGAATAAAATGCACGTAAACTCGCCCAATCAGAAATGACCTGCGCTGCTAGCCATACCCACACAAGTACTCGCCCAATCAGAAACGACCGGCGCTGCCAGCCACACCCACGCTAGTTCCTGGCCATCAGAAAGCTCTACCTCCTGAGCAGGGGCTTTTTTAGGGCTGAATAACGGCCCCGGAACGATGAGATTTGCCAGGCACGTGGTATGAAAATGCGTCGACTTCCGGCGAAATACCTTAGTTCCAGGGTAAAGTTCCACCGGTGGAAATGCACTATGAGTCAGCCTCCACCCCCTCCCTTACATTCTCCACCCCTACAGGACTCTTTTCGGTGGCTTGTCACGGTTTTACACCTATCTGCGAGTTCCCCTTCCCCTCCCCCTCCCCACCGTCATGCTCCTCACTAGGCTGCTGGCCCCCAGCACCTAAATCCTCCTTTTCCCCCTGCACCTCTCCTTCCCCTGCCTTCCCTGTTTCCCCCTTTTCCTCCCCCTTACCCTCCTCTCTTCCCTCACTCACTCCATCCTGAGGCATTTTCTCTGCCTCTCCCTCCTTACCTGTTTCCCCTCCAGCCTTCTTTGCCTCCCCCCCTTCCTCCTGCTGTTGTGCTCTGGAGGAAGGCCGCCCTCCCTTGGCCCTATTGGTGAAGGAGAACTCGCGTAACCCGTCTGGGGTCTTAAAACTAACATCGAATCCTTTGCCATGAGGAAGCACAAGCAGGCAATTTAAATCCGCCGCCGAAAAACGAAGAACTCCCTTCAAGAATTTGCGAGAAAAATCTAGTCTCGATAACTCATACAAAACTCCGTCTTTAGGTTTGAAATTAAACCGCATGCAGTGGTGCATCGGAGTGCCAACCCTAGCAGCTGACATCCTCAAAGCAACACTGTACACGAAACACACAAATAACGATTAACACTAAAAAGACAGAATTTCAACAAAGAAAAGAGAAACGAGCCCCGAAGGGCCTTACCCCTTAATCAGCTGCTGCTGATTAAAATTCCGTCCAAAGCAACACCTACAACAAAGAAAAGACAAAACACATACAACAACTTTCAACAATTAAAGAATTTATCTAAAGATGCCAAAGCCCCAAAAGATAACGATACTGCCGCACAGCAAGAAAGATAGTTTTATTGGATTTTATGATTTCTTTACATTTTAAAATTCTTTTTCATTTCTTAAAACAGACTGATGAACACAAAATAATCATTTAAACAGGGACTTAAACTAATGAGACAAAGATATCAAAGGAATGAAAACAAACTTTTAGAAAAGGTGATCAGAAAATGATAACAAAAATAAGAAATACTTTACAAAACTTGACAAAATCAAAATCTAATCCAACGAAACAAAGGTGAATTTAAAAGACCCCCCGCCCCCATTCCGCTCCTCCTTGGATGTTATTCGTCTTGGTCTGTTTCTTCCGCTCTTCCCGGTAGAGGGTGGTGAGGCTCTGCCGAGCTTGTGCGATTTCGCTGCTAACATCCAGGCCTTGGGACTGGAGGAGGCTTAGTCTTTGGAGGGCAGCATTGTGGCGTTCAAAAACTGCCCTCCTTTCCTTTGCCTTCCTCCACCCGACTGCCCGGAAGTAGCCCCGCACTCGCTCCTTCACCATCTCCCACCACTCCACCGGGGAGTCAAAGTGATGTTTCAGACTCACCCACTCCAGGTATCTTCTCGAGAAGGAGAGACGCACCTGGGGGTCTTGGAGATGGCTGATGTTCATCCGCCAGAGTCCCTTACCCACGGTTATAGGTTTCTCCCAGACCAGGGACACGGTCACCATGTCCGCCTTGGTGGAATAGCTGTGCACCCTCAGGCCTGAGGAGAGCAAAAACATGCCAATTCTGGAAGAGGAGGAGCCAGAGGAACTCACAAACGTGTGCTGGGGAGGAGAGGCGCCCCCGGCGTCGCAGAGGGAGAAATCCTCGATGAGGGACCGCAGCAGGGTGCCGGAGCGATCCGGTCTTGGTTTGCTGTGGTCCTCATCTCTTAATGCACAGTTGAAATCTCCCCCTATGACGACGGGCATTGTGCAGTGTAACAGCGGTGATAGTTTAGTGAAATGGGAGACTCTCTCGGCCATGCTGGTGGGGCCGTACACGTTGATGACCCTGAGTGGGGAACCCCCGACCTTGAGATCGGTGATGAGGATTCGCCCACTCTCCACAATGCTATGCGCTGTTATTTTAACATAGGGATTTTTCATCAACGTGCTGACCCCATCAGCTCTGGCGATGTTAGAGCCAGACCAGAGAGAGTCTCCCATTCTCCATTCCTCCCCCAGAGCGCCATCCCACTCCCGAAACGGAATTCCACATTCCTGGAGCAGGACGACATCTGAGGGGATCTGTGATAGAATGGAGAAAACAGTGGTGCGTTTGTCGGGGTGTCTGATACTGCTAGTGTTGTGTGTGGTAAGTGTGAAGTTGTGTACCATAATGTTTATTGTTTGTGTGTGTCTGATGATCCGGTATGGCTGTTTGCCATGTTCTGACAGATTTGGTTGATTGTGTTAAAAATTGTGTCCAGGTTATTGTGGTGCCTACTCACCCCCTGATCCCATGGGTCTCCCCTCCTGACTGCCTGGGAGGTTCCGTCCTGGAGAGGTGGGGGTGGTTGTTCTTGCCCCAGGCCTCCTCCCAGGCCCTCCCGGGGATGTTGTCACCTCGTTTTGAGAGTCCGGACCGGGGGCTGGCTGGGCCCTGATGGAGTGGGGGTGAAGCATGAAGCGTGCACAAGTGGTGTACAGATTTTGGTGGGTGAGTAGCAGGTTTGGGAAGGGGATTGGGCCTGGCAAAAGATTTGGAATTGTAAACCGGTTTTGTGTTTGATTGTACTGTTTGTCTTTTTGCATTGATTGGTTGGCGTGCTATTGCTGGGTTTGGAGGCTGGCTGGGTGATCTGATGCGTTTTCCCTTTCTTTTTGGTTTTTGCCACGGAGTGATGGAATTAGTGTCCGAGTCTGCAGATGAGGAGTCTGACCCCTCCACCACGATGGGGGTGTCGGAGTCAGGCTCCTCTTTAATTGTGGTGACGATGGGTTGGGTGACAGGGGGTGCTGTTGAGGTGGGGGTTACCGGTGTTGTGCTGCAGGGAAGGATTGGCAGTGTTTGTGTTGTGGGGGGTAAGCTGTCAGGCTGGGACAAAGGGGGAGTGGATGCTCCAGTGCGTGGTGTGGAGATGGGATGGGATGGGATGGGATGGGATGGGATGGGATGGGATGGGATGGGATGGGATGGGATGGGATGGGATGGGATGGGATGGGATGGGGGAGGGCGCAGTGCTCCAGCAAGAAAGAAACACGAGGCATCTCCCCTGCCAGGTAAGTATGAGTTGTACGCATCAGGGAAGGGAGTCCTACTCTTTAGCATACATTTTACACTGACGGGTACCACATTCTACCAGTCACTCGAGTGACCATTTCTTGCAACTTCGGCAAATCAGATTACCGCTTTTAACCCAGTAAGTAGTTCAGATATGTCTGAGGAGGGTGACGCGTTTTAGCTTTTCCATGGTGCTCCCCCAGACAAAGCGGAAGGCCATCTGGGTAATTAGCTTCCCGGTGGCTTTGTCTGGGGGAAACACCCTCCCCACATAGAGCAGAATGGGTAGGACAATTGCCTTCAGGACAAGGATCTTACCTGCTATGGTCAAGGGCCGTGCACTCCAGCTCCGGATTTTGTTTTGGACATGGCGGAGGGCTCCCTCCCAGCTGATTCTCCCTCCTCTGTCAGCCTGGAAGGTCACCCCCAGGAGCTTGATGGTATTCCTACGCACAGGGAAGGAAACGGTCAGCTCCTCACTTCAATGTGGAGACAGAAACAGTTCACTCTTGTCCCTGTTGACCAGGGCGCCAGTGGCCACACAGAAGTCGTCCAACACCTTGATGGCACAAGCAACCGACCGACTATCTGTGGCGACGATGGAAATGTCATCCATGTACGCCATCACCTTAAACCGTTCCCCCCCAGCTCCAGGGAGTGGATAGCCCACCACCCCTGGATTGGCCCTGATGGCCTGGAGGAAGGTAGATGACGTACAGGAGAGATGCTAGAGGGCACCCCTGCCTGACGCCAGACCTGACATCAAACAGGGCAGAGGGCTGCTGATTGATAACCACTCTGCCCATTATGTCTGTCAGACAGATTTCTGTCCAGCACAGGAGGGGGCCAGGAATGTTCATTTTCTCCAGCACTCTCTCCAAGCACACATGACTCACCCAGTCAAATGCCTTTTCTTGGTCGAGACTGAGAAGGCACAAGGGGGACCTCCACTCCCCGGAGTGGATGATTAAATCCCTCGCGAGGAGCAGGTTGTCATCCCTGTGAACCTCCCCAGGTGATAGTAGTCCTTGATGTGGTTGGTGATCTGACGGGGGAAGATGATGTTGTGCAGTTCCTGTTTTTGGAAAAACATGATGTTGCGTGTGTCCCATAAAGTGTGCTTGGTGATCTTGATCACCCTCCAGGCAATCTCCTCCTCAGCAGATGTGATCCCGTTGCGGGGGCCGAGGAGGATATCCCGGAGGGTCAATGTGTCTGTGTATGTGTCCAGGAAAGTGAAAATGGATTGCCAGATAGATTTGGCTTTTCTGCAGTGCCACAGGAGGTGATCTCTGGTTTCCTTTCCATTACAGCGAGGGTACAGGCATGTCTCCGCCAGGGCCAAGCTCCTCCTGAACATGAACGCCCTGGTGGGGAGAGCTTTCAGCACAGCCAGCCACGCCAGGTCTTTCTGTGTGTTCAGAAGGCATGGGTGATTGATGTTTTTCCAAACTGTAGTGGCTGTGCTGTGGGTCGTGTTGTCGGGTCTGTGTAAATGTTTCTGTGCATTTGTGGTGTTTTTGATTTCCTGAAATGTCCAGTGAGTGAGCTGTGCAGTGTGCAGAAGTGCTGTGTAGATGTACCGGCGGAGTGGCGTGTAGGGCTGGGGGGGGGTCCCAGGAGTAGGGGTGCCTGTGATCCAGGATGCAGAGCCCCAGGGGTCTTAAGCTGGTGGTGAAGTAAAAACGGGTCATGTATCCAGTTTTGTGACTGCGGTTTTTTATGGAGTTGATGTGGTAGGCGAGGCTCTGCATCCTGATCAGTTCTGCGACGTTTTGCATGCCTCTACCCCCGTTCCTAGGGTCCTTCCACATGATCAGCCTCTTTACCCTCTCCTGCCTACTCTCCCAGACAAAACCAAAGACAATTTTGTTTATTTGTTTCTCAATATGCTCTTTCCAACATAGGCGAGGATCGGGTAAAGGATAGTCTGTACTATGAGGATTCTCCCCGTCATTGACAGTGCCCTGGAACTCCAACTGCAGGTCTTAGCTCGAGCCTGGCCGAGGGTCCTGGCCCAGCTCCGACCCCAGGAGTTGGTCCTGTCGAACGTGACGCCAAGGATGTTCACGGATGTACGGATGGGAAATGTGTCCGACAGGACCTGGTCGACCGTCCAGGCCCTGGACACAAACACCTCGCTCTTGGTCTTGTTTATTATTGCGGCTGTGGCTGTGCAGAAGTGGTCCAGAGTCCTAATGATTTGTTCAGTGCAGAAAAGTGTGATGAGTTTTTCTGTGCACCGTGGGAGTGTGTAGCCGGTGATGTCTGTGTTTGTCCTGATTTTGTGTAAGAGTGGTTCCAGGCAGTGTATGTACAGTAGTGCAGAAAGTGGGCAACCCTGTCGAACCCCTGAGTGTATGGGAAAGTGTTCTGTAATGTGTCCATTAACCAGTATTTTTGCTGTGTTGTTTTGATAGATGATGTGAATCCATTTTCTAAGACCAAGAGGGAGGTTCATTGCCTCCAGGACCTTAAACATGTAGCTATGGCCCACTCTGTCGAAGGCCTTCTCCTGATCTAGATTAAACATGCAAAATGGTTTCGACCGTTCGACAGAGTGGGCCATGATGTTCCGAATGAGTACCAGGTTATCGGCGGTCGACCTCTCCGGGACCCCGCAAGCCTGGTCCGGACACACGACCTGAGGGGTAGTCTCCTGGAGCCTGTACATGAGGGCCTTCGCCAAGAGCTTGTAGTCGGCCCCCAAGAGGTTAATAGGCCTCCAGTTTTTCAGGCTACGCTCATCACCCTTGCCCTTGTAAATAAGGGTGATGACGCTCTCTGTCATCGAGGGGGCCAACCGGCCCTCACTGTACACCGCGGAGAGCACCGATGTTAAATCTACCTTGAGGTGTTCCCAAAAGGTTTGGTAGTACTCGGCCGGGAGCCCGTCGGGTGAGCTCCTCCACGGACAGACTCTCCTCCTCCTCTCTTTCTCCTGCCCGGGGTGCTATGGCTGGGATGTCTTGTAGGTATGTGTCCACCATGTGCTCATCCATGTGCTTTGTGCTATACAGATCAGTGTAGAATGCCCTGATGTAGTTGTGTATATTCTGTTCACCCGTGATGATTTGTCCTGTGTTGTCTAGTAATGTCTGTATGTGATACTTTTTGTTCTTTATCTTCCTAAAAAAGTAACGGGTGCATTTTTCATTTTGTTCTAGGTGTTGAACTCTGCTTTGATGTCTAATTTTTTCCTGCTCCTGTCTTTAGAGTGCTGAGAGGTTGTGTTTGGCCTGTGTGATTTCTTGTGCGACCTGGAATCCATGTGCCTGTAGTGCTGCTAATCGTTGGAGTGTGCTGTGCAATTTTTTTGTTTGTTCCCTCCTTTTCTGTGCCTGCCTGCGTCCTGCCGTGATGAAGTAACCCTTAGTGCGTGTCTTGACCATTTCCCACCATTCTACGGGTGACGTGAAGAGTTCCTTGAGTGATGCCCATTCTTGTAGTCTATTGATGTATGCCTGTTTTATTGCTTTGTCCTCTAGTAGTGATGTGTTTAGTTTCCAGATTCCTCTCCCCCTGTGTGTTTGTGCTGGTATTGTAATCTGGATGGTGAGTGCTTTGTGATCTGAAAAGAAGACTGTTTGTGCTGTGATGTTCTGTGATTGTATCTGATGGCTCAGAAGGAGGAGGTCTATCCGGGAAAAGGATTTGCCACAGGAACTCACCCACGTGTAGCGTGGCACCAGGTCCCGACCGGCGTCAGTGAGGGAGTAGTCCGCTATGACTGACGCCAGCTCCCGACTCGAGCGGTCCCCTCCACGGCCGGCTCCGATCCTCATCCCTCAGGGCACAGTTGAAGTCCCCTGCCATCACGACGGGGAGGTTTCCCAAAAGGATTGGACGCAGCTTGGGGAAAAAGGCTGTGCGCTCATTTTGGTTTGCGGGTGCATAAACATTAATAACCTTGAAGTGAAAATTGTTATAAACAAGTTCAACTGCTAAAATCCTTCCTGCCTCCACCACTTTTTTCTGGGTTATCTTGACTGAGTTATTCTTGATTAATATTGCTACCCCATCTGCACATGCCACACTCGAACCCAACCACACCGAATCCCCTATGGCCCATTCGTTCTGATAATCTATGTAATCTGTTAAAAAGGGGATTCTACACTCTTGTAAACATAAAATGTCTGTGTTTAGTGTTGTGAGGAATGCCATGACGTCTGCCCTTTTCTTATTGTTGTGAATACTGCGTACGTTTAATGTGAGGATGTTTAATGTACTCATGATTGTTGTTGTAGTGGTAACTAGTACAGTGGTATATGTATGGTACTGCATCCAATCCATAGCTGATCACGGGAGGTGATATTTACTTCTGCCCTTTCCCTGTTCTAGATTCTGGAGGACCCCCCCCGGGTGGTTTGGAGAAGTGGTGAGGGGAGTGGCTGGCTTACCGGCTCTCGACGCACCCAGGGCTGCCTGCGAAGCGTGCACTGGTCCAGCTGTGTCTGGGCGGGTGTCAATGTAAAGTTGTAAAGGTGAGTCGGAGTGTTTCCCTAGATACGCGTGTCTGTGGGGGTGGTCGTGACTGTGGGTGTTGTAATTTGACCGTCCTGTCTATAACTTCTCCCCATACGTAGTCCAGTTCAGGTGCGTCGTCTTTGTCAGGTGTGCTGTGTGAAGTTCTGGGTCTGGTGGGTTTTGCTGGTGCTGGTTGTGCTGGTTCTGTCATCGTTTTCCCAGAGGAGCGGTGTGTCCTTGGGGTGACTACGGGTTTGGGGGGTATTTGGGTAGTGGTCCGTCTGTGCGTGTTTTACTGGCTGTGCTGGTTTGTCAGGTTGTGTCGGCGGTTCCACTGTCTGTGGGGGTGGCGGTGGTGGCTGTTTTTCTGGTGGTGGTGGTAGTGGTGGTGGTAGGGGTTGTTTTTCTGCTTGTGTGGGTTCTGGTTCTGTGTTCTGATTGGTGGAGGTGGTGGTAGTTCTTTTCCTTTCCCGTGGTCGGGGGTCTCTTTTTCTTTTTCCAAAGATGTCTGGTGACAGTGTGTCTGTTGTGTTGTCTGTGTCTGTGGGCAGAGTGGAGGGTGTGCTGTCTGTGATCTCGATCTCCTCGTCCTCACTCTTGACTTCTAGATGTTCTGTGTCTGTGGTGGTGGAAGGGGAGTCTTGTGTCGTATACTGTCCAGGATTTCCACACGGGAGTGAGTCTGTCTGTGTGTCTAGTCCTACCGTCTCCGTCTGTGAGGGGTTTGGGAGCTGGTCTGCTGTGTCGGGTTCGGTCTCGGTCTGTGGTGTAGGGGTGAGTTGTTCTGTGGTGGTGGGGTGCTGAGTGGGGTGGGGGTCTGTGCAGGTTCTGTGGTTGCATCGTGTATTTGTGGGTTTGTGTTGGTTGTGTTCTGTGGGGGTGGTGCTGTGTCCTCTGAGGGTGGTGCTGTGTTCTGTGGAGGGGGTGCTGTGTCCTGTGGAGGGTGGTCTGTGCCCTGTTGTGCGTTGCTGTCTGTGCATGCTCTTGTTTTGTTGGCATATGAGGATGGACAGTCCCTGAGAACATGCTCCTGGCTCCCACATAGATTACACCTCCGTGCCTCTGTGCATTTGTTTGTCTGGTGCTCCGCTCCACAATTTTTACATTTAATCACCGTGCATGCTGCTGCAAGGTGCCCTAGGTTCCCACAGGTGCAGCAAAGTTTTGGCATCCCATTATTAAAAGATTGTCCCCTGTTCTGTCCCAAAGTGATGGTGCTGGGTAAATGCCTGACCCCCCCGATGGATGTGTCGTCTGGGTGCAGACGGACTAACCATTTTCTGGCGCCTGTCCACACCCCGTCCTCGTCGTATACCCGTCTCACGTCCGATACCAGTGTGCCGTGTCTGCTTAACCAAAATTAAATGTCATAGTCTGAAACTGATTCAGGATAAAATAAAACTGTGATAACCTTAACCTCCCTGTCAGTGAGTGCGTCTACTGTGAATTTGTTCAGTGGTGTTTGTGTGGCTTTCTGTCTGTACTGATTCCAAAACATCTCTAGTGTCTGTGCATTCTTAAAACTGGTTTCAAATATGTCCCTAGGACCAGGCAGCTTGAACAGGCAGTTCAAGTCAGATGGAGCGAAGCCCAAACCTCTCTGCAGCACTGCTCTGCTGAACTCCAGGCGTGTGAGTGATGGTTCCGGGTCTGTGAGGTTGTGGATAAATCTGACTGCGTTGTGCCTTCTCGTGCCGGGTGCTCGCTGGTTCTCCATGATGTTTTGGGTGTGCAGGTAGGTGGAATGAGAAGGTGGGGGGAGGAGGGGGAATGGGGAGAAGGGGGAAGGGTGGAGAAAGGAAAGGGGGTAGGGAAACACTCACAATAGAAATAAAAATAAAATAGAGGTTCAAAATCAAAATAAGGGTGAAAGAAAAAGGGGAAAAAAGGAACAGGTATTTAGTTGGGTTTAACTGAGAAAAAAACTCCAAGAAACTAAAACTGGAAAGGGAGAAGGCTGTAGTGCAACCTCCTCCAATATTACTCCCCTGAGAATCTGGGGTCTGGCGCATAGAAACTCAGCTGATTGCAGGTCTCCTCTGGCTCCCTCTGCGGGGTCAGGCTCCAGGCTCTGGCTCCATGCTCCTCCAGGCAGCAAGCCCTGGCTCCGCGCTCCTCCAGGCAGCAGGCCCTGGCTCCGGGCTCCTCCAGGCAGCAGGCTCGGTTGCAGGCTCCTCCAGGCAGCAGGCCCTGGCTCTGGCTCCTGATCAGTGCAGCTATGTGCCACTGATCTGGGTTTCCGGGGTGTTCCGCTGGGCAACAAGGTCGAGCCAGCCGCGGTCAAGCCACGTACTGAACCCAAGCCTTGCAGCCCGTCCAGAAAAAAGGAGGAAAATGGGGAGGAGAGGAGAATGGACTGAGAAAAAGAGCAGAAAATAACAAAAGAACAAAATGCTCTGACTCCTGCAAATTCCCCAAATGCAAAATCTCAATGGGTTTAAAGAACATACAATGTACAAGAATTGCTCAACATTGGGAAACAGCATCCCCTATACAAAATATTGTGAAAATGCTTACAGCACCAGGTATGCCCAGGCTGTCTCCCATCCAAGTACTAACCAGGCCCAAACCAGCTTAGCTTCCAAGACCAGGTGCATGCAGAATGGTATGGCCGTCAACAACAATCATGGCACAAAATGCAATATTTAAACGGGTGAACCACCTTCTTGATCATGGTATCTCCCCTGCCAGGTAAGTATGAGTTGTACACATCAGGGAAGGGAGTCCTACTCTTTAGCATACATTCTACCAGTCACTCGAGTGACCATTTCTTGCAACTTCAGCAAATCAGATGATTACCACTTTCAACCCAGTAAGTAGTTCAGATAGGTCAACTGTCTATTTTTTTCCACAATCACCTGATGTGCCTTTTTTTCTATCTTCCCACAATGCACCGGTATGAACTCCCCCAGTCAGAAAGAGTGCCCTGGATACATCACTGAATCCAGATCCCGTTTGGAGTTGTGCACTAAATGTTACAAACTACCATTCTTCAAGATACTGATGTAACAGACATCCCCAAATGGAATTACTGAGGGGTCATCTGATCTTTTGTTGGCAGCATTTGAATTAGTCTATATTTATTAGGAAAAT
Source organism: Conger conger (assembly GCF_963514075.1). NCBI lineage: Eukaryota > Metazoa > Chordata > Actinopteri > Anguilliformes > Congridae > Conger > Conger conger. The sequence continues at coordinate 7,656,760 of NC_083769.1, forward strand.
GCACTCCACAACAACATCCTGAAAAGCCTGGTATTGCCTGGTGGTCCCTCGGAGTTCTACCCGAGCCCAGCCGTGCTTTGTACCACAGCCATTGCACTCCGGCTGTGCCGACTCCTGCAAATTCCCCGAATGTTGGCATTTTCGAATGCATAATCTCAGGGGGCTTAAAAAATATATAATGTACATGAATTGTTCAACATTGTGAAACAGCACCCCCTATACAAAACACCGTGGAAAAAGCTTACAGCACCTGGTATTCCCAGGCGGTCTCCCATCCAAGTACTAACCAGGCCCGACCCTGCTTAGCTTCCGAGATCAGACGAGATCGGGCGTATTCAGAGTGGTATGGCCGTAAGCAACAGCCGCGGTGCAAAATGCGATATTTAAACTGGTGGCAATGATATGGCTGAGAACATACCACATTCAAACTTGCAACTGCGCTCTTGATATGAAAAAATGTACTTTAAATGTAGAGATACTAACCAAGGCATAAAAACGATAAATGTATACCAACAAATGTATTTTAAGAAAAAAGTTTGCATTTGCTGAAAGCCTCAAAAGGCAGGAAATTAAATTCATCAGCCCAAACACGAACATCAGCCCGCTCTAACATCAAGGTGTATCAGCACAGACCTCTGACAACATGCTACAGCCATGTACAATATCTACTCTGTGTCAAACAACATCGGATTGTTCAACATTCAGATCGGATTGTTTAAGATTCAAACCCCTCAAATGATTCATAATCTTAGAGTAATTCTGCATATTAAAGTTAGAGGAAAATGTACTCATTTTGCACTTTTCCAACATGTGTCCTGTTTGGGACCACATTTCTCGTATCAATCTTTCAACATAGCTTGTCCATAAAGTGTGTCTTAACATAGCAGACCTTTTTTAAACTGTAAATGGACATATACATAATTATTCATAGTTCTCAAAGTAATTGACCACTAAACAGAGTCATGGCTAACTAACTGTGCATTCACAGTCACTCAATGATAGTGTCACACACAAATCACTTTGATTCTCACTATGGGAATGAATGTTATAATGTTGCGTGTAATATAGTGCCCTCCATAATGACCAATCATTTATTTATTTGCCTCTTTAAATAACATGTGGTTTAAGTGCACATTGTCAGATTTTAACAAAGGACATGTTTCAAACATTTTGGTTTCGGCATGTTGAAATGACAGCAGTGTGTACACAGTCAAAAAAATCTCAGAGTTTGGAGTTTGACAATTTATCTGCAACTCTGCAAATTTATCAAAATGTCGAATTTTGAGGTCTAATTCAAATGTAATAAAATGCACAGTCATTAGAAAAGGCACTTATAATTCTCAATTATGGACAAAATCAGTGGTCTTGTGTCAGGAACCTTTGGATTTAAATTGAGTTATGTTTGTGCAAAAAAAAAAGTATCTTAATTTTTTTATACTAATCTCTTAGGGGTAATCCATAAAATAAATGGTGCAACGTAGCTATACAAAAATCAGAAGTCGGTGAGCCCGACGCCATTGCAGTAGACCTCCCAAATGGCATTGAGATTGGTTTTGAAATGGACGAGATATTGAGGTTCAAAATTGAAAGGCCAATATAAGAAGAATTTGAAAAACGATATAAAAAGGAATGAAATATCTCGCTAACAGACCTCAACATTCAGCACTAAAATGCCCTGACAAACACAATGGGACGAGATGGGGGCATATTCAGAGTGGTTTGGCCATAAGCACATGGCATGGTGCTAAATTGAAGATTTATACTGGCAGCAATGATAGGGCTGAGAACATAGCGTAGTCAAACTTGCAACTCAAAAACTACTTTAAATGTAATGACACTGCTGTTTTACATAATTGTTTTACATAGGAATATTTCAAGTCCCGTACAACGCAAGTGGCTTCAAGTCACTACGCCCAAATGCCGAAATCGAATTCCCACAACGATGCTCGCTCCATACAAATAGTAAGAAAGTATTGGCCTAAGAAAGAAGCCAATATGACAGGAATTTGAAAAACACCTGATATAAAATTGAATTCGAAATCCTGGCCCAGCTGTAAAAAAGTAAAATGATAATACTGCGTTTGGCATAGTGCAACAGCGCCCCCTGTGCAAAGACATCTTGGAAAAAAGCTAACGGGACCAGGCTCCGTAGTAATGTCATCAAACAAACACGTTTGTACAAAATATTGTGCAGTAACTATGACCGACACTGGAGTAAAACTTATATTAATTAACAACCAAAGCAAATACTACAATCTGAAACATGTTACTAACGGATGACCTTCAGGATTAAAAACGCTCTGACAGGCAGAGTAAAAAAGAACTGACTTTAAACCAATGAATCAGGGGAGAGCGCGAACGCAGTCCCCACTACCAGAAATTATGCAGTCGAGATTCCCACATTTGGGGAATTCGCAGGGGTCAGCACAGCCGGAGTGCAATGGCTGAGCCTCGCCCTGGGTGAACCACCTTCTTGATCATGGTATCTCCCCTGCCAGGTAAGTATGAGTTGTACACATCAGGGAAGGGAGTCCTACTCTTTAGCATACATTTTACACTGACGGGTACCACATTCTACCAGTCACTCGAGTGACCATTTCTTGCAACTTCAGCAAATCAGATGATTACCACTTTCAACCCAGTAAGTAGTTCAGATAGGTCAACTGTCTATTTTTTTCCACAATCACCTGATGTGCCTTTTTTTCTATCTTCCCACAATGCACCGGTATGAACTCCCCCAGTCAGAAAGAGTGCCCTGGATACATCACTGAATCCAGATCCCGTTTGGAGTTGTGCACTAAATGTTACAAACTACCATTCTTCAAGATACTGATGTAACAGACATCCCCAAATGGAATTACTGAGGGGTCATCTGATCTTTTGTTGGCAGCATTTGAATTAGTCTATATTTATTAGGAAAATGCACTCCACAACAACATCCTGAAAAGCCTGGTGTATTGCCTGGTGGTCCCTCGGAGTTCTACCCGAGCCCAGCCGTGCTTTGTACCACAGCCATTGCACTCCGGCTGTGCCGACTCCTGCAAATTCCCCGAATGTTGGCATTTTCGAATGCATAATCTCAGGGGGCTTAAAAAATATATAATGTACATGAATTGTTCAACATTGTGAAACAGCACCCCCTATACAAAACACCGTGGAAAAAGCTTACAGCACCTGGTATTCCCAGGCGGTCTCCCATCCAAGTACTAACCAGGCCCGACCCTGCTTAGCTTCCGAGATCAGACGAGATCGGGCGTATTCAGAGTGGTATGGCCGTAAGCAACAGCCGCGGTGCAAAATGCGATATTTAAACTGGTGGCAATGATATGGCTGAGAACATACCACATTCAAACTTGCAACTGCGCTCTTGATATGAAAAAATGTACTTTAAATGTAGAGATACTAACCAAGGCATAAAAACGATAAATGTATACCAACAAATGTATTTTAAGAAAAAAGTTTGCATTTGCTGAAAGCCTCAAAAGGCAGGAAATTAAATTCATCAGCCCAAACACGAACATCAGCCCGCTCTAACATCAAGGTGTATCAGCACAGACCTCTGACAACATGCTACAGCCATGTACAATATCTACTCTGTGTCAAACAACATCGGATTGTTCAACATTCAGATCGGATTGTTTAAGATTCAAACCCCTCAAATGATTCATAATCTTAGAGTAATTCTGCATATTAAAGTTAGAGGAAAATGTACTCATTTTGCACTTTTCCAACATGTGTCCTGTTTGGGACCACATTTCTCGTATCAATCTTTCAACATAGCTTGTCCATAAAGTGTGTCTTAACATAGCAGACCTTTTTTAAACTGTAAATGGACATATACATAATTATTCATAGTTCTCAAAGTAATTGACCACTAAACAGAGTCATGGCTAACTAACTGTGCATTCACAGTCACTCAATGATAGTGTCACACACAAATCACTTTGATTCTCACTATGGGAATGAATGTTATAATGTTGCGTGTAATATAGTGCCCTCCATAATGACCAATCATTTATTTATTTGCCTCTTTAAATAACATGTGGTTTAAGTGCACATTGTCAGATTTTAACAAAGGACATGTTTCAAACATTTTGGTTTCGGCATGTTGAAATGACAGCAGTGTGTACACAGTCAAAAAAATCTCAGAGTTTGGAGTTTGACAATTTATCTGCAACTCTGCAAATTTATCAAAATGTCGAATTTTGAGGTCTAATTCAAATGTAATAAAATGCACAGTCATTAGAAAAGGCACTTATAATTCTCAATTATGGACAAAATCAGTGGTCTTGTGTCAGGAACCTTTGGATTTAAATTGAGTTATGTTTGTGCAAAAAAAAAAGTATCTTAATTTTTTTATACTAATCTCTTAGGGGTAATCCATAAAATAAATGGTGCAACGTAGCTATACAAAAATCAGAAGTCGGTGAGCCCGACGCCATTGCAGTAGACCTCCCAAATGGCATTGAGATTGGTTTTGAAATGGACGAGATATTGAGGTTCAAAATTGAAAGGCCAATATAAGAAGAATTTGAAAAACGATATAAAAAGGAATGAAATATCTCGCTAACAGACCTCAACATTCAGCACTAAAATGCCCTGACAAACACAATGGGACGAGATGGGGGCATATTCAGAGTGGTTTGGCCATAAGCACATGGCATGGTGCTAAATTGAAGATTTATACTGGCAGCAATGATAGGGCTGAGAACATAGCGTAGTCAAACTTGCAACTCAAAAACTACTTTAAATGTAATGACACTGCTGTTTTACATAATTGTTTTACATAGGAATATTTCAAGTCCCGTACAACGCAAGTGGCTTCAAGTCACTACGCCCAAATGCCGAAATCGAATTCCCACAACGATGCTCGCTCCATACAAATAGTAAGAAAGTATTGGCCTAAGAAAGAAGCCAATATGACAGGAATTTGAAAAACACCTGATATAAAATTGAATTCGAAATCCTGGCCCAGCTGTAAAAAAGTAAAATGATAATACTGCGTTTGGCATAGTGCAACAGCGCCCCCTGTGCAAAGACATCTTGGAAAAAAGCTAACGGGACCAGGCTCCGTAGTAATGTCATCAAACAAACACGTTTGTACAAAATATTGTGCAGTAACTATGACCGACACTGGAGTAAAACTTATATTAATTAACAACCAAAGCAAATACTACAATCTGAAACATGTTACTAACGGATGACCTTCAGGATTAAAAACGCTCTGACAGGCAGAGTAAAAAAGAACTGACTTTAAACCAATGAATCAGGGGAGAGCGCGAACGCAGTCCCCACTACCAGAAATTATGCAGTCGAGATTCCCACATTTGGGGAATTCGCAGGGGTCAGCACAGCCGGAGTGCAATGGCTGAGCCTCGCCCTGGGTGAACCACCTTCTTGATCATGGTATCTCCCCTGCCAGGTAAGTATGAGTTGTACACATCAGGGAAGGGAGTCCTACTCTTTAGCATACATTTTACACTGACGGGTACCACATTCTACCAGTCACTCGAGTGACCATTTCTTGCAACTTCAGCAAATCAGATGATTACCACTTTCAACCCAGTAAGTAGTTCAGATAGGTCAACTGTCTATTTTTTTCCACAATCACCTGATGTGCCTTTTTTTCTATCTTCCCACAATGCACCGGTATGAACTCCCCCAGTCAGAAAGAGTGCCCTGGATACATCACTGAATCCAGATCCCGTTTGGAGTTGTGCACTAAATGTTACAAACTACCATTCTTCAAGATACTGATGTAACAGACATCCCCAAATGGAATTACTGAGGGGTCATCTGATCTTTTGTTGGCAGCATTTGAATTAGTCTATATTTATTAGGAAAATGCACTCCACAACAACATCCTGAAAAGCCTGGTATTGCCTGGTGGTCCCTCGGAGTTCTACCCGAGCCCAGCCGTGCTTTGTACCACAGCCATTGCACTCCGGCTGTGCCGACTCCTGCAAATTCCCCGAATGTTGGCATTTTCGAATGCATAATCTCAGGGGGCTTAAAAAATATATAATGTACATGAATTGTTCAACATTGTGAAACAGCACCCCCTATACAAAACACCGTGGAAAAAGCTTACAGCACCTGGTATTCCCAGGCGGTCTCCCATCCAAGTACTAACCAGGCCCGACCCTGCTTAGCTTCCGAGATCAGACGAGATCGGGCGTATTCAGAGTGGTATGGCCGTAAGCAACAGCCGCGGTGCAAAATGCGATATTTAAACTGGTGGCAATGATATGGCTGAGAACATACCACATTCAAACTTGCAACTGCGCTCTTGATATGAAAAAATGTACTTTAAATGTAGAGATACTAACCAAGGCATAAAAACGATAAATGTATACCAACAAATGTATTTTAAGAAAAAAGTTTGCATTTGCTGAAAGCCTCAAAAGGCAGGAAATTAAATTCATCAGCCCAAACACGAACATCAGCCCGCTCTAACATCAAGGTGTATCAGCACAGACCTCTGACAACATGCTACAGCCATGTACAATATCTACTCTGTGTCAAACAACATCGGATTGTTCAACATTCAGATCGGATTGTTTAAGATTCAAACCCCTCAAATGATTCATAATCTTAGAGTAATTCTGCATATTAAAGTTAGAGGAAAATGTACTCATTTTGCACTTTTCCAACATGTGTCCTGTTTGGGACCACATTTCTCGTATCAATCTTTCAACATAGCTTGTCCATAAAGTGTGTCTTAACATAGCAGACCTTTTTTAAACTGTAAATGGACATATACATAATTATTCATAGTTCTCAAAGTAATTGACCACTAAACAGAGTCATGGCTAACTAACTGTGCATTCACAGTCACTCAATGATAGTGTCACACACAAATCACTTTGATTCTCACTATGGGAATGAATGTTATAATGTTGCGTGTAATATAGTGCCCTCCATAATGACCAATCATTTATTTATTTGCCTCTTTAAATAACATGTGGTTTAAGTGCACATTGTCAGATTTTAACAAAGGACATGTTTCAAACATTTTGGTTTCGGCATGTTGAAATGACAGCAGTGTGTACACAGTCAAAAAAATCTCAGAGTTTGGAGTTTGACAATTTATCTGCAACTCTGCAAATTTATCAAAATGTCGAATTTTGAGGTCTAATTCAAATGTAATAAAATGCACAGTCATTAGAAAAGGCACTTATAATTCTCAATTATGGACAAAATCAGTGGTCTTGTGTCAGGAACCTTTGGATTTAAATTGAGTTATGTTTGTGCAAAAAAAAAAAAGTATCTTAATTTTTTTATACTAATCTCTTAGGGGTAATCCATAAAATAAATGGTGCAACGTAGCTATACAAAAATCAGAAGTCGGTGAGCCCGACGCCATTGCAGTAGACCTCCCAAATGGCATTGAGATTGGTTTTGAAATGGACGAGATATTGAGGTTCAAAATTGAAAGGCCAATATAAGAAGAATTTGAAAAACGATATAAAAAGGAATGAAATATCTCGCTAACAGACCTCAACATTCAGCACTAAAATGCCCTGACAAACACAATGGGACGAGATGGGGGCATATTCAGAGTGGTTTGGCCATAAGCACATGGCATCGTGCTAAATTGAAGATTTATACTGGCAGCAATGATAGGGCTGAGAACATAGCGTAGTCAAACTTGCAACTCAAAAACTACTTTAAATGTAATGACACTGCTGTTTTACATAATTGTTTTACATAGGAATATTTCAAGTCCCGTACAACGCAAGTGGCTTCAAGTCACTACGCCCAAATGCCGAAATCGAATTCCCACAACGATGCTCGCTCCATACAAATAGTAAGAAAGTATTGGCCTAAGAAAGAAGCTAATATGACAGGAATTTGAAAAACACCTGATATAAAATTGAATTAGAAATCCTGGCCCAGCTGTAAAAAAGTAAAATGATAATACTGCGTTTGGCATAGTGCAACAGCGCCCCCTGTGCAAAGACATCTTGGAAAAAAGCTAACGGGACCAGGCTCCGTAGTAATGTCATCAAACAAACAAACGCGTTTGTACAAAATATTGTGCAGTAACTATGACCGACACTGGAGTAAAACTTATATTAATTAACAACCAAAGCAAATACTACAATCTGAAACATGTTACTAACGGATGACCTTCAGGATTAAAAACGCTCTGACAGGCAGAGTAAAAAAGAACTTACTTTAAACCAATGAATCAGGGGAGAGCGCGAACGCAGTCCCCACTACCAGAAATTATGCAGTCGAGATTCCCACATTTGGGGAATTCGCAGGGGTCAGCACAGCCGGAGTGCAATGGCTGAGCCTCGCCCTGGGTGAACCACCTTCTTGATCATGGTATCTCCCCTGCCAGGTAAGTATGAGTTGTACACATCAGGGAAGGGAGTCCTACTCTTTAGCATACATTTTACACTGACGGGTACCACATTCTACCAGTCACTCGAGTGACCATTTCTTGCAACTTCAGCAAATCAGATGATTACCACTTTCAACCCAGTAAGTAGTTCAGATAGGTCAACTGTCTATTTTTTTCCACAATCACCTGATGTGCCTTTTTTTCTATCTTCCCACAATGCACCGGTATGAACTCCCCCAGTCAGAAAGAGTGCCCTGGATACATCACTGAATCCAGATCCCGTTTGGAGTTGTGCACTAAATGTTACAAACTACCATTCTTCAAGATACTGATGTAACAGACATCCCCAAATGGAATTACTGAGGGGTCATCTGATCTTTTGTTGGCAGCATTTGAATTAGTCTATATTTATTAGGAAAATGCACTCCACAACAACATCCTGAAAAGCCTGGTATTGCCTGGTGGTCCCTCGGAGTTCTACCCGAGCCCAGCCGTGCTTTGTACCACAGCCATTGCACTCCGGCTGTGCCGACTCCTGCAAATTCCCCGAATGTTGGCATTTTCGAATGCATAATCTCAGGGGGCTTAAAAAATATATAATGTACATGAATTGTTCAACATTGTGAAACAGCACCCCCTATACAAAACACCGTGGAAAAAGCTTACAGCACCTGGTATTCCCAGGCGGTCTCCCATCCAAGTACTAACCAGGCCCGACCCTGCTTAGCTTCCGAGATCAGACGAGATCGGGCGTATTCAGAGTGGTATGGCCGTAAGCAACAGCCGCGGTGCAAAATGCGATATTTAAACTGGTGGCAATGATATGGCTGAGAACATACCACATTCAAACTTGCAACTGCGCTCTTGATATGAAAAAATGTACTTTAAATGTAGAGATACTAACCAAGGCATAAAAACGATAAATGTATACCAACAAATGTATTTTAAGAAAAAAGTTTGCATTTGCTGAAAGCCTCAAAAGGCAGGAAATTAAATTCATCAGCCCAAACACGAACATCAGCCCGCTCTAACATCAAGGTGTATCAGCACAGACCTCTGACAACATGCTACAGCCATGTACAATATCTACTCTGTGTCAAACAACATCGGATTGTTCAACATTCAGATCGGATTGTTTAAGATTCAAACCCCTCAAATGATTCATAATCTTAGAGTAATTCTGCATATTAAAGTTAGAGGAAAATGTACTCATTTTGCACTTTTCCAACATGTGTCCTGTTTGGGACCACATTTCTCGTATCAATCTTTCAACATAGCTTGTCCATAAAGTGTGTCTTAACATAGCAGACCTTTTTTAAACTGTAAATGGACATATACATAATTATTCATAGTTCTCAAAGTAATTGACCACTAAACAGAGTCATGGCTAACTAACTGTGCATTCACAGTCACTCAATGATAGTGTCACACACAAATCACTTTGATTCTCACTATGGGAATGAATGTTATAATGTTGCGTGTAATATAGTGCCCTCCATAATGACCAATCATTTATTTATTTGCCTCTTTAAATAACATGTGGTTTAAGTGCACATTGTCAGATTTTAACAAAGGACATGTTTCAAACATTTTGGTTTCGGCATGTTGAAATGACAGCAGTGTGTACACAGTCAAAAAAATCTCAGAGTTTGGAGTTTGACAATTTATCTGCAACTCTGCAAATTTATCAAAATGTCGAATTTTGAGGTCTAATTCAAATGTAATAAAATGCACAGTCATTAGAAAAGGCACTTATAATTCTCAATTATGGACAAAATCAGTGGTCTTGTGTCAGGAACCTTTGGATTTAAATTGAGTTATGTTTGTGCAAAAAAAAAAGTATCTTAATTTTTTTATACTAATCTCTTAGGGGTAATCCATAAAATAAATGGTGCAACGTAGCTATACAAAAATCAGAAGTCGGTGAGCCCGACGCCATTGCAGTAGACCTCCCAAATGGCATTGAGATTGGTTTTGAAATGGACGAGATATTGAGGTTCAAAATTGAAAGGCCAATATAAGAAGAATTTGAAAAACGATATAAAAAGGAATGAAATATCTCGCTAACAGACCTCAACATTCAGCACTAAAATGCCCTGACAAACACAATGGGACGAGATGGGGGCATATTCAGAGTGGTTTGGCCATAAGCACATGGCATGGTGCTAAATTGAAGATTTATACTGGCAGCAATGATAGGGCTGAGAACATAGCGTAGTCAAACTTGCAACTCAAAAACTACTTTAAATGTAATGACACTGCTGTTTTACATAATTGTTTTACATAGGAATATTTCAAGTCCCGTACAACGCAAGTGGCTTCAAGTCACTACGCCCAAATGCCGAAATCGAATTCCCACAACGATGCTCGCTCCATACAAATAGTAAGAAAGTATTGGCCTAAGAAAGAAGCCAATATGACAGGAATTTGAAAAACACCTGATATAAAATTGAATTCGAAATCCTGGCCCAGCTGTAAAAAAGTAAAATGATAATACTGCGTTTGGCATAGTGCAACAGCGCCCCCTGTGCAAAGACATCTTGGAAAAAAGCTAACGGGACCAGGCTCCGTAGTAATGTCATCAAACAAACACGTTTGTACAAAATATTGTGCAGTAACTATGACCGACACTGGAGTAAAACTTATATTAATTAACAACCAAAGCAAATACTACAATCTGAAACATGTTACTAACGGATGACCTTCAGGATTAAAAACGCTCTGACAGGCAGAGTAAAAAAGAACTGACTTTAAACCAATGAATCAGGGGAGAGCGCGAACGCAGTCCCCACTACCAGAAATTATGCAGTCGAGATTCCCACATTTGGGGAATTCGCAGGGGTCAGCACAGCCGGAGTGCAATGGCTGAGCCTCGCCCTGGGTGAACCACCTTCTTGATCATGGTATCTCCCCTGCCAGGTAAGTATGAGTTGTACACATCAGGGAAGGGAGTCCTACTCTTTAGCATACATTTTACACTGACGGGTACCACATTCTACCAGTCACTCGAGTGACCATTTCTTGCAACTTCAGCAAATCAGATGATTACCACTTTCAACCCAGTAAGTAGTTCAGATAGGTCAACTGTCTATTTTTTTCCACAATCACCTGATGTGCCTTTTTTTCTATCTTCCCACAATGCACCGGTATGAACTCCCCCAGTCAGAAAGAGTGCCCTGGATACATCACTGAATCCAGATCCCGTTTGGAGTTGTGCACTAAATGTTACAAACTACCATTCTTCAAGATACTGATGTAACAGACATCCCCAAATGGAATTACTGAGGGGTCATCTGATCTTTTGTTGGCAGCATTTGAATTAGTCTATATTTATTAGGAAAATGCACTCCACAACAACATCCTGAAAAGCCTGGTATTGCCTGGTGGTCCCTCGGAGTTCTACCCGAGCCCAGCCGTGCTTTGTACCACAGCCATTGCACTCCGGCTGTGCCGACTCCTGCAAATTCCCCGAATGTTGGCATTTTCGAATGCATAATCTCAGGGGGCTTAAAAAATATATAATGTACATGAATTGTTCAACATTGTGAAACAGCACCCCCTATACAAAACACCGTGGAAAAAGCTTACAGCACCTGGTATTCCCAGGCGGTCTCCCATCCAAGTACTAACCAGGCCCGACCCTGCTTAGCTTCCGAGATCAGACGAGATCGGGCGTATTCAGAGTGGTATGGCCGTAAGCAACAGCCGCGGTGCAAAATGCGATATTTAAACTGGTGGCAATGATATGGCTGAGAACATACCACATTCAAACTTGCAACTGCGCTCTTGATATGAAAAAATGTACTTTAAATGTAGAGATACTAACCAAGGCATAAAAACGATAAATGTATACCAACAAATGTATTTTAAGAAAAAAGTTTGCATTTGCTGAAAGCCTCAAAAGGCAGGAAATTAAATTCATCAGCCCAAACACGAACATCAGCCCGCTCTAACATCAAGGTGTATCAGCACAGACCTCTGACAACATGCTACAGCCATGTACAATATCTACTCTGTGTCAAACAACATCGGATTGTTCAACATTCAGATCGGATTGTTTAAGATTCAAACCCCTCAAATGATTCATAATCTTAGAGTAATTCTGCATATTAAAGTTAGAGGAAAATGTACTCATTTTGCACTTTTCCAACATGTGTCCTGTTTGGGACCACATTTCTCGTATCAATCTTTCAACATAGCTTGTCCATAAAGTGTGTCTTAACATAGCAGACCTTTTTTAAACTGTAAATGGACATATACATAATTATTCATAGTTCTCAAAGTAATTGACCACTAAACAGAGTCATGGCTAACTAACTGTGCATTCACAGTCACTCAATGATAGTGTCACACACAAATCACTTTGATTCTCACTATGGGAATGAATGTTATAATGTTGCGTGTAATATAGTGCCCTCCATAATGACCAATCATTTATTTATTTGCCTCTTTAAATAACATGTGGTTTAAGTGCACATTGTCAGATTTTAACAAAGGACATGTTTCAAACATTTTGGTTTCGGCATGTTGAAATGACAGCAGTGTGTACACAGTCAAAAAAATCTCAGAGTTTGGAGTTTGACAATTTATCTGCAACTCTGCAAATTTATCAAAATGTCGAATTTTGAGGTCTAATTCAAATGTAATAAAATGCACAGTCATTAGAAAAGGCACTTATAATTCTCAATTATGGACAAAATCAGTGGTCTTGTGTCAGGAACCTTTGGATTTAAATTGAGTTATGTTTGTGCAAAAAAAAAAGTATCTTAATTTTTTTATACTAATCTCTTAGGGGTAATCCATAAAATAAATGGTGCAACGTAGCTATACAAAAATCAGAAGTCGGTGAGCCCGACGCCATTGCAGTAGACCTCCCAAATGGCATTGAGATTGGTTTTGAAATGGACGAGATATTGAGGTTCAAAATTGAAAGGCCAATATAAGAAGAATTTGAAAAACGATATAAAAAGGAATGAAATATCTCGCTAACAGACCTCAACATTCAGCACTAAAATGCCCTGACAAACACAATGGGACGAGATGGGGGCATATTCAGAGTGGTTTGGCCATAAGCACATGGCATGGTGCTAAATTGAAGATTTATACTGGCAGCAATGATAGGGCTGAGAACATAGCGTAGTCAAACTTGCAACTCAAAAACTACTTTAAATGTAATGACACTGCTGTTTTACATAATTGTTTTACATAGGAATATTTCAAGTCCCGTACAACGCAAGTGGCTTCAAGTCACTACGCCCAAATGCCGAAATCGAATTCCCACAACGATGCTCGCTCCATACAAATAGTAAGAAAGTATTGGCCTAAGAAAGAAGCCAATATGACAGGAATTTGAAAAACACCTGATATAAAATTGAATTCGAAATCCTGGCCCAGCTGTAAAAAAGTAAAATGATAATACTGCGTTTGGCATAGTGCAACAGCGCCCCCTGTGCAAAGACATCTTGGAAAAAAGCTAACGGGACCAGGCTCCGTAGTAATGTCATCAAACAAACACGTTTGTACAAAATATTGTGCAGTAACTATGACCGACACTGGAGTAAAACTTATATTAATTAACAACCAAAGCAAATACTACAATCTGAAACATGTTACTAACGGATGACCTTCAGGATTAAAAACGCTCTGACAGGCAGAGTAAAAAAGAACTGACTTTAAACCAATGAATCAGGGGAGAGCGCGAACGCAGTCCCCACTACCAGAAATTATGCAGTCGAGATTCCCACATTTGGGGAATTCGCAGGGGTCAGCACAGCCGGAGTGCAATGGCTGAGCCTCGCCCTGGGTGAACCACCTTCTTGATCATGGTATCTCCCCTGCCAGGTAAGTATGAGTTGTACACATCAGGGAAGGGAGTCCTACTCTTTAGCATACATTTTACACTGACGGGTACCACATTCTACCAGTCACTCGAGTGACCATTTCTTGCAACTTCAGCAAATCAGATGATTACCACTTTCAACCCAGTAAGTAGTTCAGATAGGTCAACTGTCTATTTTTTTCCACAATCACCTGATGTGCCTTTTTTTCTATCTTCCCACAATGCACCGGTATGAACTCCCCCAGTCAGAAAGAGTGCCCTGGATACATCACTGAATCCAGATCCCGTTTGGAGTTGTGCACTAAATGTTACAAACTACCATTCTTCAAGATACTGATGTAACAGACATCCCCAAATGGAATTACTGAGGGGTCATCTGATCTTTTGTTGGCAGCATTTGAATTAGTCTATATTTATTAGGAAAATGCACTCCACAACAACATCCTGAAAAGCCTGGTATTGCCTGGTGGTCCCTCGGAGTTCTACCCGAGCCCAGCCGTGCTTTGTACCACAGCCATTGCACTCCGGCTGTGCCGACTCCTGCAAATTCCCCGAATGTTGGCATTTTCGAATGCATAATCTCAGGGGGCTTAAAAAATATATAATGTACATGAATTGTTCAACATTGTGAAACAGCACCCCCTATACAAAACACCGTGGAAAAAGCTTACAGCACCTGGTATTCCCAGGCGGTCTCCCATCCAAGTACTAACCAGGCCCGACCCTGCTTAGCTTCCGAGATCAGACGAGATCGGGCGTATTCAGAGTGGTATGGCCGTAAGCAACAGCCGCGGTGCAAAATGCGATATTTAAACTGGTGGCAATGATATGGCTGAGAACATACCACATTCAAACTTGCAACTGCGCTCTTGATATGAAAAAATGTACTTTAAATGTAGAGATACTAACCAAGGCATAAAAACGATAAATGTATACCAACAAATGTATTTTAAGAAAAAAGTTTGCATTTGCTGAAAGCCTCAAAAGGCAGGAAATTAAATTCATCAGCCCAAACACGAACATCAGCCCGCTCTAACATCAAGGTGTATCAGCACAGACCTCTGACAACATGCTACAGCCATGTACAATATCTACTCTGTGTCAAACAACATCGGATTGTTCAACATTCAGATCGGATTGTTTAAGATTCAAACCCCTCAAATGATTCATAATCTTAGAGTAATTCTGCATATTAAAGTTAGAGGAAAATGTACTCATTTTGCACTTTTCCAACATGTGTCCTGTTTGGGACCACATTTCTCGTATCAATCTTTCAACATAGCTTGTCCATAAAGTGTGTCTTAACATAGCAGACCTTTTTTAAACTGTAAATGGACATATACATAATTATTCATAGTTCTCAAAGTAATTGACCACTAAACAGAGTCATGGCTAACTAACTGTGCATTCACAGTCACTCAATGATAGTGTCACACACAAATCACTTTGATTCTCACTATGGGAATGAATGTTATAATGTTGCGTGTAATATAGTGCCCTCCATAATGACCAATCATTTATTTATTTGCCTCTTTAAATAACATGTGGTTTAAGTGCACATTGTCAGATTTTAACAAAGGACATGTTTCAAACATTTTGGTTTCGGCATGTTGAAATGACAGCAGTGTGTACACAGTCAAAAAAATCTCAGAGTTTGGAGTTTGACAATTTATCTGCAACTCTGCAAATTTATCAAAATGTCGAATTTTGAGGTCTAATTCAAATGTAATAAAATGCACAGTCATTAGAAAAGGCACTTATAATTCTCAATTATGGACAAAATCAGTGGTCTTGTGTCAGGAACCTTTGGATTTAAATTGAGTTATGTTTGTGCAAAAAAAAAAAAGTATCTTAATTTTTTTATACTAATCTCTTAGGGGTAATCCATAAAATAAATGGTGCAACGTAGCTATACAAAAATCAGAAGTCGGTGAGCCCGACGCCATTGCAGTAGACCTCCCAAATGGCATTGAGATTGGTTTTGAAATGGACGAGATATTGAGGTTCAAAATTGAAAGGCCAATATAAGAAGAATTTGAAAAACGATATAAAAAGGAATGAAATATCTCGCTAACAGACCTCAACATTCAGCACTAAAATGCCCTGACAAACACAATGGGACGAGATGGGGGCATATTCAGAGTGGTTTGGCCATAAGCACATGGCATCGTGCTAAATTGAAGATTTATACTGGCAGCAATGATAGGGCTGAGAACATAGCGTAGTCAAACTTGCAACTCAAAAACTACTTTAAATGTAATGACACTGCTGTTTTACATAATTGTTTTACATAGGAATATTTCAAGTCCCGTACAACGCAAGTGGCTTCAAGTCACTACGCCCAAATGCCGAAATCGAATTCCCACAACGATGCTCGCTCCATACAAATAGTAAGAAAGTATTGGCCTAAGAAAGAAGCTAATATGACAGGAATTTGAAAAACACCTGATATAAAATTGAATTAGAAATCCTGGCCCAGCTGTAAAAAAGTAAAATGATAATACTGCGTTTGGCATAGTGCAACAGCGCCCCCTGTGCAAAGACATCTTGGAAAAAAGCTAACGGGACCAGGCTCCGTAGTAATGTCATCAAACAAACAAACGCGTTTGTACAAAATATTGTGCAGTAACTATGACCGACACTGGAGTAAAACTTATATTAATTAACAACCAAAGCAAATACTACAATCTGAAACATGTTACTAACGGATGACCTTCAGGATTAAAAACGCTCTGACAGGCAGAGTAAAAAAGAACTGACTTTAAACCAATGAATCAGGGGAGAGCGCGAACGCAGTCCCCACTACCAGAAATTATGCAGTCGAGATTCCCACATTTGGGGAATTCGCAGGGGTCAGCACAGCCGGAGTGCAATGGCTGAGCCTCGCCCTGGGTGAACCACCTTCTTGATCATGGTATCTCCCCTGCCAGGTAAGTATGAGTTGTACACATCAGGGAAGGGAGTCCTACTCTTTAGCATACATTTTACACTGACGGGTACCACATTCTACCAGTCACTCGAGTGACCATTTCTTGCAACTTCAGCAAATCAGATGATTACCACTTTCAACCCAGTAAGTAGTTCAGATAGGTCAACTGTCTATTTTTTTCCACAATCACCTGATGTGCCTTTTTTTCTATCTTCCCACAATGCACCGGTATGAACTCCCCCAGTCAGAAAGAGTGCCCTGGATACATCACTGAATCCAGATCCCGTTTGGAGTTGTGCACTAAATGTTACAAACTACCATTCTTCAAGATACTGATGTAACAGACATCCCCAAATGGAATTACTGAGGGGTCATCTGATCTTTTGTTGGCAGCATTTGAATTAGTCTATATTTATTAGGAAAATGCACTCCACAACAACATCCTGAAAAGCCTGGTATTGCCTGGTGGTCCCTCGGAGTTCTACCCGAGCCCAGCCGTGCTTTGTACCACAGCCATTGCACTCCGGCTGTGCCGACTCCTGCAAATTCCCCGAATGTTGGCATTTTCGAATGCATAATCTCAGGGGGCTTAAAAAATATATAATGTACATGAATTGTTCAACATTGTGAAACAGCACCCCCTATACAAAACACCGTGGAAAAAGCTTACAGCACCTGGTATTCCCAGGCGGTCTCCCATCCAAGTACTAACCAGGCCCGACCCTGCTTAGCTTCCGAGATCAGACGAGATCGGGCGTATTCAGAGTGGTATGGCCGTAAGCAACAGCCGCGGTGCAAAATGCGATATTTAAACTGGTGGCAATGATATGGCTGAGAACATACCACATTCAAACTTGCAACTGCGCTCTTGATATGAAAAAATGTACTTTAAATGTAGAGATACTAACCAAGGCATAAAAACGATAAATGTATACCAACAAATGTATTTTAAGAAAAAAGTTTGCATTTGCTGAAAGCCTCAAAAGGCAGGAAATTAAATTCATCAGCCCAAACACGAACATCAGCCCGCTCTAACATCAAGGTGTATCAGCACAGACCTCTGACAACATGCTACAGCCATGTACAATATCTACTCTGTGTCAAACAACATCGGATTGTTCAACATTCAGATCGGATTGTTTAAGATTCAAACCCCTCAAATGATTCATAATCTTAGAGTAATTCTGCATATTAAAGTTAGAGGAAAATGTACTCATTTTGCACTTTTCCAACATGTGTCCTGTTTGGGACCACATTTCTCGTATCAATCTTTCAACATAGCTTGTCCATAAAGTGTGTCTTAACATAGCAGACCTTTTTTAAACTGTAAATGGACATATACATAATTATTCATAGTTCTCAAAGTAATTGACCACTAAACAGAGTCATGGCTAACTAACTGTGCATTCACAGTCACTCAATGATAGTGTCACACACAAATCACTTTGATTCTCACTATGGGAATGAATGTTATAATGTTGCGTGTAATATAGTGCCCTCCATAATGACCAATCATTTATTTATTTGCCTCTTTAAATAACATGTGGTTTAAGTGCACATTGTCAGATTTTAACAAAGGACATGTTTCAAACATTTTGGTTTCGGCATGTTGAAATGACAGCAGTGTGTACACAGTCAAAAAAATCTCAGAGTTTGGAGTTTGACAATTTATCTGCAACTCTGCAAATTTATCAAAATGTCGAATTTTGAGGTCTAATTCAAATGTAATAAAATGCACAGTCATTAGAAAAGGCACTTATAATTCTCAATTATGGACAAAATCAGTGGTCTTGTGTCAGGAACCTTTGGATTTAAATTGAGTTATGTTTGTGCAAAAAAAAAAAAGTATCTTAATTTTTTTATACTAATCTCTTAGGGGTAATCCATAAAATAAATGGTGCAACGTAGCTATACAAAAATCAGAAGTCGGTGAGCCCGACGCCATTGCAGTAGACCTCCCAAATGGCATTGAGATTGGTTTTGAAATGGACGAGATATTGAGGTTCAAAATTGAAAGGCCAATATAAGAAGAATTTGAAAAACGATATAAAAAGGAATGAAATATCTCGCTAACAGACCTCAACATTCAGCACTAAAATGCCCTGACAAACACAATGGGACGAGATGGGGGCATATTCAGAGTGGTTTGGCCATAAGCACATGGCATCGTGCTAAATTGAAGATTTATACTGGCAGCAATGATAGGGCTGAGAACATAGCGTAGTCAAACTTGCAACTCAAAAACTACTTTAAATGTAATGACACTGCTGTTTTACATAATTGTTTTACATAGGAATATTTCAAGTCCCGTACAACGCAAGTGGCTTCAAGTCACTACGCCCAAATGCCGAAATCGAATTCCCACAACGATGCTCGCTCCATACAAATAGTAAGAAAGTATTGGCCTAAGAAAGAAGCTAATATGACAGGAATTTGAAAAACACCTGATATAAAATTGAATTAGAAATCCTGGCCCAGCTGTAAAAAAGTAAAATGATAATACTGCGTTTGGCATAGTGCAACAGCGCCCCCTGTGCAAAGACATCTTGGAAAAAAGCTAACGGGACCAGGCTCCGTAGTAATGTCATCAAACAAACAAACGCGTTTGTACAAAATATTGTGCAGTAACTATGACCGACACTGGAGTAAAACTTATATTAATTAACAACCAAAGCAAATACTACAATCTGAAACATGTTACTAACGGATGACCTTCAGGATTAAAAACGCTCTGACAGGCAGAGTAAAAAAGAACTGACTTTAAACCAATGAATCAGGGGAGAGCGCGAACGCAGTCCCCACTACCAGAAATTATGCAGTCGAGATTCCCACATTTGGGGAATTCGCAGGGGTCAGCACAGCCGGAGTGCAATGGCTGAGCCTCGCCCTGGGTGAACCACCTTCTTGATCATGGTATCTCCCCTGCCAGGTAAGTATGAGTTGTACACATCAGGGAAGGGAGTCCTACTCTTTAGCATACATTTTACACTGACGGGTACCACATTCTACCAGTCACTCGAGTGACCATTTCTTGCAACTTCAGCAAATCAGATGATTACCACTTTCAACCCAGTAAGTAGTTCAGATAGGTCAACTGTCTATTTTTTTCCACAATCACCTGATGTGCCTTTTTTTCTATCTTCCCACAATGCACCGGTATGAACTCCCCCAGTCAGAAAGAGTGCCCTGGATACATCACTGAATCCAGATCCCGTTTGGAGTTGTGCACTAAATGTTACAAACTACCATTCTTCAAGATACTGATGTAACAGACATCCCCAAATGGAATTACTGAGGGGTCATCTGATCTTTTGTTGGCAGCATTTGAATTAGTCTATATTTATTAGGAAAATGCACTCCACAACAACATCCTGAAAAGCCTGGTATTGCCTGGTGGTCCCTCGGAGTTCTACCCGAGCCCAGCCGTGCTTTGTACCACAGCCATTGCACTCCGGCTGTGCCGACTCCTGCAAATTCCCCGAATGTTGGCATTTTCGAATGCATAATCTCAGGGGGCTTAAAAAATATATAATGTACATGAATTGTTCAACATTGTGAAACAGCACCCCCTATACAAAACACCGTGGAAAAAGCTTACAGCACCTGGTATTCCCAGGCGGTCTCCCATCCAAGTACTAACCAGGCCCGACCCTGCTTAGCTTCCGAGATCAGACGAGATCGGGCGTATTCAGAGTGGTATGGCCGTAAGCAACAGCTGCGGTGCAAAATGCGATATTTAAACTGGTGGCAATGATATGGCTGAGAACATACCACATTCAAACTTGCAACTGCGCTCTTGATATGAAAAAATGTACTTTAAATGTAGAGATACTAACCAAGGCATAAAAACGATAAATGTATACCAACAAATGTATTTTAAGAAAAAAGTTTGCATTTGCTGAAAGCCTCAAAAGGCAGGAAATTAAATTCATCAGCCCAAACACGAACATCAGCCCGCTCTAACATCAAGGTGTATCAGCACAGACCTCTGACAACATGCTACAGCCATGTACAATATCTACTCTGTGTCAAACAACATCGGATTGTTCAACATTCAGATCGGATTGTTTAAGATTCAAACCCCTCAAATGATTCATAATCTTAGAGTAATTCTGCATATTAAAGTTAGAGGAAAATGTACTCATTTTGCACTTTTCCAACATGTGTCCTGTTTGGGACCACATTTCTCGTATCAATCTTTCAACATAGCTTGTCCATAAAGTGTGTCTTAACATAGCAGACCTTTTTTAAACTGTAAATGGACATATACATAATTATTCATAGTTCTCAAAGTAATTGACCACTAAACAGAGTCATGGCTAACTAACTGTGCATTCACAGTCACTCAATGATAGTGTCACACACAAATCACTTTGATTCTCACTATGGGAATGAATGTTATAATGTTGCGTGTAATATAGTGCCCTCCATAATGACCAATCATTTATTTATTTGCCTCTTTAAATAACATGTGGTTTAAGTGCACATTGTCAGATTTTAACAAAGGACATGTTTCAAACATTTTGGTTTCGGCATGTTGAAATGACAGCAGTGTGTACACAGTCAAAAAAATCTCAGAGTTTGGAGTTTGACAATTTATCTGCAACTCTGCAAATTTATCAAAATGTCGAATTTTGAGGTCTAATTCAAATGTAATAAAATGCACAGTCATTAGAAAAGGCACTTATAATTCTCAATTATGGACAAAATCAGTGGTCTTGTGTCAGGAACCTTTGGATTTAAATTGAGTTATGTTTGTGCAAAAAAAAAAGTATCTTAATTTTTTTATACTAATCTCTTAGGGGTAATCCATAAAATAAATGGTGCAACGTAGCTATACAAAAATCAGAAGTCGGTGAGCCCGACGCCATTGCAGTAGACCTCCCAAATGGCATTGAGATTGGTTTTGAAATGGACGAGATATTGAGGTTCAAAATTGAAAGGCCAATATAAGAAGAATTTGAAAAACGATATAAAAAGGAATGAAATATCTCGCTAACAGACCTCAACATTCAGCACTAAAATGCCCTGACAAACACAATGGGACGAGATGGGGGCATATTCAGAGTGGTTTGGCCATAAGCACATGGCATGGTGCTAAATTGAAGATTTATACTGGCAGCAATGATAGGGCTGAGAACATAGCGTAGTCAAACTTGCAACTCAAAAACTACTTTAAATGTAATGACACTGCTGTTTTACATAATTGTTTTACATAGGAATATTTCAAGTCCCGTACAACGCAAGTGGCTTCAAGTCACTACGCCCAAATGCCGAAATCGAATTCCCACAACGATGCTCGCTCCATACAAATAGTAAGAAAGTATTGGCCTAAGAAAGAAGCCAATATGACAGGAATTTGAAAAACACCTGATATAAAATTGAATTCGAAATCCTGGCCCAGCTGTAAAAAAGTAAAATGATAATACTGCGTTTGGCATAGTGCAACAGCGCCCCCTGTGCAAAGACATCTTGGAAAAAAGCTAACGGGACCAGGCTCCGTAGTAATGTCATCAAACAAACACGTTTGTACAAAATATTGTGCAGTAACTATGACCGACACTGGAGTAAAACTTATATTAATTAACAACCAAAGCAAATACTACAATCTGAAACATGTTACTAACGGATGACCTTCAGGATTAAAAACGCTCTGACAGGCAGAGTAAAAAAGAACTGACTTTAAACCAATGAATCAGGGGAGAGCGCGAACGCAGTCCCCACTACCAGAAATTATGCAGTCGAGATTCCCACATTTGGGGAATTCGCAGGGGTCAGCACAGCCGGAGTGCAATGGCTGAGCCTCGCCCTGGGTGAACCACCTTCTTGATCATGGTATCTCCCCTGCCAGGTAAGTATGAGTTGTACACATCAGGGAAGGGAGTCCTACTCTTTAGCATACATTTTACACTGACGGGTACCACATTCTACCAGTCACTCGAGTGACCATTTCTTGCAACTTCAGCAAATCAGATGATTACCACTTTCAACCCAGTAAGTAGTTCAGATAGGTCAACTGTCTATTTTTTTCCACAATCACCTGATGTGCCTTTTTTTCTATCTTCCCACAATGCACCGGTATGAACTCCCCCAGTCAGAAAGAGTGCCCTGGATACATCACTGAATCCAGATCCCGTTTGGAGTTGTGCACTAAATGTTACAAACTACCATTCTTCAAGATACTGATGTAACAGACATCCCCAAATGGAATTACTGAGGGGTCATCTGATCTTTTGTTGGCAGCATTTGAATTAGTCTATATTTATTAGGAAAATGCACTCCACAACAACATCCTGAAAAGCCTGGTATTGCCTGGTGGTCCCTCGGAGTTCTACCCGAGCCCAGCCGTGCTTTGTACCACAGCCATTGCACTCCGGCTGTGCCGACTCCTGCAAATTCCCCGAATGTTGGCATTTTCGAATGCATAATCTCAGGGGGCTTAAAAAATATATAATGTACATGAATTGTTCAACATTGTGAAACAGCACCCCCTATACAAAACACCGTGGAAAAAGCTTACAGCACCTGGTATTCCCAGGCGGTCTCCCATCCAAGTACTAACCAGGCCCGACCCTGCTTAGCTTCCGAGATCAGACGAGATCGGGCGTATTCAGAGTGGTATGGCCGTAAGCAACAGCCGCAGTGCAAAATGCGATATTTAAACTGGTGGCAATGATATGGCTGAGAACATACCACATTCAAACTTGCAACTGCGCTCTTGATATGAAAAAATGTACTTTAAATGTAGAGATACTAACCAAGGCATAAAAACGATAAATGTATACCAACAAATGTATTTTAAGAAAAAAGTTTGCATTTGCTGAAAGCCTCAAAAGGCAGGAAATTAAATTCATCAGCCCAAACACGAACATCAGCCCGCTCTAACATCAAGGTGTATCAGCACAGACCTCTGACAACATGCTACAGCCATGTACAATATCTACTCTGTGTCAAACAACATCGGATTGTTCAACATTCAGATCGGATTGTTTAAGATTCAAACCCCTCAAATGATTCATAATCTTAGAGTAATTCTGCATATTAAAGTTAGAGGAAAATGTACTCATTTTGCACTTTTCCAACATGTGTCCTGTTTGGGACCACATTTCTCGTATCAATCTTTCAACATAGCTTGTCCATAAAGTGTGTCTTAACAAAGCAGACCTTTTTTAAACTGTAAATGGACATATACATAATTATTCATAGTTCTCAAAGTAATTGACCACTAAACAGAGTCATGGCTAACTAACTGTGCATTCACAGTCACTCAATGATAGTGTCACACACAAATCACTTTGATTCTCACTATGGGAATGAATGTTATAATGTTGCGTGTAATATAGTGCCCTCCATAATGACCAATCATTTATTTATTTGCCTCTTTAAATAACATGTGGTTTAAGTGCACATTGTCAGATTTTAACAAAGGACATGTTTCAAACATTTTGGTTTCGGCATGTTGAAATGACAGCAGTGTGTACACAGTCAAAAAAATCTCAGAGTTTGGAGTTTGACAATTTATCTGCAACTCTGCAAATTTATCAAAATGTCGAATTTTGAGGTCTAATTCAAATGTAATAAAATGCACAGTCATTAGAAAAGGCACTTATAATTCTCAATTATGGACAAAATCAGTGGTCTTGTGTCAGGAACCTTTGGATTTAAATTGAGTTATGTTTGTGCAAAAAAAAAAAAGTATCTTAATTTTTTTATACTAATCTCTTAGGGGTAATCCATAAAATAAATGGTGCAACGTAGCTATACAAAAATCAGAAGTCGGTGAGCCCGACGCCATTGCAGTAGACCTCCCAAATGGCATTGAGATTGGTTTTGAAATGGACGAGATATTGAGGTTCAAAATTGAAAGGCCAATATAAGAAGAATTTGAAAAACGATATAAAAAGGAATGAAATATCTCGCTAACAGACCTCAACATTCAGCACTAAAATGCCCTGACAAACACAATGGGACGAGATGGGGGCATATTCAGAGTGGTTTGGCCATAAGCACATGGCATGGTGCTAAATTGAAGATTTATACTGGCAGCAATGATAGGGCTGAGAACATAGCGTAGTCAAACTTGCAACTCAAAAACTACTTTAAATGTAATGACACTGCTGTTTTACATAATTGTTTTACATAGGAATATTTCAAGTCCCGTACAACGCAAGTGGCTTCAAGTCACTACGCCCAAATGCCGAAATCGAATTCCCACAACGATGCTCGCTCCATACAAATAGTAAGAAAGTATTGGCCTAAGAAAGAAGCCAATATGACAGGAATTTGAAAAACACCTGATATAAAATTGAATTAGAAATCCTGGCCCAGCTGTAAAAAAGTAAAATGATAATACTGCGTTTGGCATAGTGCAACAGCGCCCCCTGTGCAAAGACATCTTGGAAAAAAGCTAACGGGACCAGGCTCCGTAGTAATGTCATCAAACAAACAAACGCGTTTGTACAAAATATTGTGCAGTAACTATGACCGACACTGGAGTAAAACTTATATTAATTAACAACCAAAGCAAATACTACAATCTGAAACATGTTACTAACGGATGACCTTCAGGATTAAAAACGCTCTGACAGGCAGAGTAAAAAAGAACTGACTTTAAACCAATGAATCAGGGGAGAGCGCGAACGCAGTCCCCACTACCAGAAATTATGCAGTCGAGATTCCCACATTTGGGGAATTCGCAGGGGTCAGCACAGCCGGAGTGCAATGGCTGAGCCTCGCCCTGGGTGAACCACCTTCTTGATCATGGTATCTCCCCTGCCAGGTAAGTATGAGTTGTACACATCAGGGAAGGGAGTCCTACTCTTTAGCATACATTTTACACTGACGGGTACCACATTCTACCAGTCACTCGAGTGACCATTTCTTGCAACTTCAGCAAATCAGATGATTACCACTTTCAACCCAGTAAGTAGTTCAGATAGGTCAACTGTCTATTTTTTTCCACAATCACCTGATGTGCCTTTTTTTCTATCTTCCCACAATGCACCGGTATGAACTCCCCCAGTCAGAAAGAGTGCCCTGGATACATCACTGAATCCAGATCCCGTTTGGAGTTGTGCACTAAATGTTACAAACTACCATTCTTCAAGATACTGATGTAACAGACATCCCCAAATGGAATTACTGAGGGGTCATCTGATCTTTTGTTGGCAGCATTTGAATTAGTCTATATTTATTAGGAAAATGCACTCCACAACAACATCCTGAAAAGCCTGGTATTGCCTGGTGGTCCCTCGGAGTTCTACCCGAGCCCAGCCGTGCTTTGTACCACAGCCATTGCACTCCGGCTGTGCCGACTCCTGCAAATTCCCCGAATGTTGGCATTTTCGAATGCATAATCTCAGGGGGCTTAAAAAATATATAATGTACATGAATTGTTCAACATTGTGAAACAGCACCCCCTATACAAAACACCGTGGAAAAAGCTTACAGCACCTGGTATTCCCAGGCGGTCTCCCATCCAAGTACTAACCAGGCCCGACCCTGCTTAGCTTCCGAGATCAGACGAGATCGGGCGTATTCAGAGTGGTATGGCCGTAAGCAACAGCCGCAGTGCAAAATGCGATATTTAAACTGGTGGCAATGATATGGCTGAGAACATACCACATTCAAACTTGCAACTGCGCTCTTGATATGAAAAAATGTACTTTAAATGTAGAGATACTAACCAAGGCATAAAAACGATAAATGTATACCAACAAATGTATTTTAAGAAAAAAGTTTGCATTTGCTGAAAGCCTCAAAAGGCAGGAAATTAAATTCATCAGCCCAAACACGAACATCAGCCCGCTCTAACATCAAGGTGTATCAGCACAGACCTCTGACAACATGCTACAGCCATGTACAATATCTACTCTGTGTCAAACAACATCGGATTGTTCAACATTCAGATCGGATTGTTTAAGATTCAAACCCCTCAAATGATTCATAATCTTAGAGTAATTCTGCATATTAAAGTTAGAGGAAAATGTACTCATTTTGCACTTTTCCAACATGTGTCCTGTTTGGGACCACATTTCTCGTATCAATCTTTCAACATAGCTTGTCCATAAAGTGTGTCTTAACAAAGCAGACCTTTTTTAAACTGTAAATGGACATATACATAATTATTCATAGTTCTCAAAGTAATTGACCACTAAACAGAGTCATGGCTAACTAACTGTGCATTCACAGTCACTCAATGATAGTGTCACACACAAATCACTTTGATTCTCACTATGGGAATGAATGTTATAATGTTGCGTGTAATATAGTGCCCTCCATAATGACCAATCATTTATTTATTTGCCTCTTTAAATAACATGTGGTTTAAGTGCACATTGTCAGATTTTAACAAAGGACATGTTTCAAACATTTTGGTTTCGGCATGTTGAAATGACAGCAGTGTGTACACAGTCAAAAAAATCTCAGAGTTTGGAGTTTGACAATTTATCTGCAACTCTGCAAATTTATCAAAATGTCGAATTTTGAGGTCTAATTCAAATGTAATAAAATGCACAGTCATTAGAAAAGGCACTTATAATTCTCAATTATGGACAAAATCAGTGGTCTTGTGTCAGGAACCTTTGGATTTAAATTGAGTTATGTTTGTGCAAAAAAAAAAAAGTATCTTAATTTTTTTATACTAATCTCTTAGGGGTAATCCATAAAATAAATGGTGCAACGTAGCTATACAAAAATCAGAAGTCGGTGAGCCCGACGCCATTGCAGTAGACCTCCCAAATGGCATTGAGATTGGTTTTGAAATGGACGAGATATTGAGGTTCAAAATTGAAAGGCCAATATAAGAAGAATTTGAAAAACGATATAAAAAGGAATGAAATATCTCGCTAACAGACCTCAACATTCAGCACTAAAATGCCCTGACAAACACAATGGGACGAGATGGGGGCATATTCAGAGTGGTTTGGCCATAAGCACATGGCATGGTGCTAAATTGAAGATTTATACTGGCAGCAATGATAGGGCTGAGAACATAGCGTAGTCAAACTTGCAACTCAAAAACTACTTTAAATGTAATGACACTGCTGTTTTACATAATTGTTTTACATAGGAATATTTCAAGTCCCGTACAACGCAAGTGGCTTCAAGTCACTACGCCCAAATGCCGAAATCGAATTCCCACAACGATGCTCGCTCCATACAAATAGTAAGAAAGTATTGGCCTAAGAAAGAAGCCAATATGACAGGAATTTGAAAAACACCTGATATAAAATTGAATTCGAAATCCTGGCCCAGCTGTAAAAAAGTAAAATGATAATACTGCGTTTGGCATAGTGCAACAGCGCCCCCTGTGCAAAGACATCTTGGAAAAAAGCTAACGGGACCAGGCTCCGTAGTAATGTCATCAAACAAACAAACGCGTTTGTACAAAATATTGTGCAGTAACTATGACCGACACTGGAGTAAAACTTATATTAATTAACAACCAAAGCAAATACTACAATCTGAAACATGTTACTAACGGATGACCTTCAGGATTAAAAACGCTCTGACAGGCAGAGTAAAAAAGAACTGACTTTAAACCAATGAATCAGGGGAGAGCGCGAACGCAGTCCCCACTACCAGAAATTATGCAGTCGAGATTCCCACATTTGGGGAATTCGCAGGGGTCAGCACAGCCGGAGTGCAATGGCTGAGCCTCGCCCTGGGTGAACCACCTTCTTGATCATGGTATCTCCCCTGCCAGGTAAGTATGAGTTGTACACATCAGGGAAGGGAGTCCTACTCTTTAGCATACATTTTACACTGACGGGTACCACATTCTACCAGTCACTCGAGTGACCATTTCTTGCAACTTCAGCAAATCAGATGATTACCACTTTCAACCCAGTAAGTAGTTCAGATAGGTCAACTGTCTATTTTTTTCCACAATCACCTGATGTGCCTTTTTTTCTATCTTCCCACAATGCACCGGTATGAACTCCCCCAGTCAGAAAGAGTGCCCTGGATACATCACTGAATCCAGATCCCGTTTGGAGTTGTGCACTAAATGTTACAAACTACCATTCTTCAAGATACTGATGTAACAGACATCCCCAAATGGAATTACTGAGGGGTCATCTGATCTTTTGTTGGCAGCATTTGAATTAGTCTATATTTATTAGGAAAATGCACTCCACAACAACATCCTGAAAAGCCTGGTATTGCCTGGTGGTCCCTCGGAGTTCTACCCGAGCCCAGCCGTGCTTTGTACCACAGCCATTGCACTCCGGCTGTGCCGACTCCTGCAAATTCCCCGAATGTTGGCATTTTCGAATGCATAATCTCAGGGGGCTTAAAAAATATATAATGTACATGAATTGTTCAACATTGTGAAACAGCACCCCCTATACAAAACACCGTGGAAAAAGCTTACAGCACCTGGTATTCCCAGGCGGTCTCCCATCCAAGTACTAACCAGGCCCGACCCTGCTTAGCTTCCGAGATCAGACGAGATCGGGCGTATTCAGAGTGGTATGGCCGTAAGCAACAGCCGCAGTGCAAAATGCGATATTTAAACTGGTGGCAATGATATGGCTGAGAACATACCACATTCAAACTTGCAACTGCGCTCTTGATATGAAAAAATGTACTTTAAATGTAGAGATACTAACCAAGGCATAAAAACGATAAATGTATACCAACAAATGTATTTTAAGAAAAAAGTTTGCATTTGCTGAAAGCCTCAAAAGGCAGGAAATTAAATTCATCAGCCCAAACACGAACATCAGCCCGCTCTAACATCAAGGTGTATCAGCACAGACCTCTGACAACATGCTACAGCCATGTACAATATCTACTCTGTGTCAAACAACATCGGATTGTTCAACATTCAGATCGGATTGTTTAAGATTCAAACCCCTCAAATGATTCATAATCTTAGAGTAATTCTGCATATTAAAGTTAGAGGAAAATGTACTCATTTTGCACTTTTCCAACATGTGTCCTGTTTGGGACCACATTTCTCGTATCAATCTTTCAACATAGCTTGTCCATAAAGTGTGTCTTAACAAAGCAGACCTTTTTTAAACTGTAAATGGACATATACATAATTATTCATAGTTCTCAAAGTAATTGACCACTAAACAGAGTCATGGCTAACTAACTGTGCATTCACAGTCACTCAATGATAGTGTCACACACAAATCACTTTGATTCTCACTATGGGAATGAATGTTATAATGTTGCGTGTAATATAGTGCCCTCCATAATGACCAATCATTTATTTATTTGCCTCTTTAAATAACATGTGGTTTAAGTGCACATTGTCAGATTTTAACAAAGGACATGTTTCAAACATTTTGGTTTCGGCATGTTGAAATGACAGCAGTGTGTACACAGTCAAAAAAATCTCAGAGTTTGGAGTTTGACAATTTATCTGCAACTCTGCAAATTTATCAAAATGTCGAATTTTGAGGTCTAATTCAAATGTAATAAAATGCACAGTCATTAGAAAAGGCACTTATAATTCTCAATTATGGACAAAATCAGTGGTCTTGTGTCAGGAACCTTTGGATTTAAATTGAGTTATGTTTGTGCAAAAAAAAAAAAGTATCTTAATTTTTTTATACTAATCTCTTAGGGGTAATCCATAAAATAAATGGTGCAACGTAGCTATACAAAAATCAGAAGTCGGTGAGCCCGACGCCATTGCAGTAGACCTCCCAAATGGCATTGAGATTGGTTTTGAAATGGACGAGATATTGAGGTTCAAAATTGAAAGGCCAATATAAGAAGAATTTGAAAAACGATATAAAAAGGAATGAAATATCTCGCTAACAGACCTCAACATTCAGCACTAAAATGCCCTGACAAACACAATGGGACGAGATGGGGGCATATTCAGAGTGGTTTGGCCATAAGCACATGGCATGGTGCTAAATTGAAGATTTATACTGGCAGCAATGATAGGGCTGAGAACATAGCGTAGTCAAACTTGCAACTCAAAAACTACTTTAAATGTAATGACACTGCTGTTTTACATAATTGTTTTACATAGGAATATTTCAAGTCCCGTACAACGCAAGTGGCTTCAAGTCACTACGCCCAAATGCCGAAATCGAATTCCCACAACGATGCTCGCTCCATACAAATAGTAAGAAAGTATTGGCCTAAGAAAGAAGCCAATATGACAGGAATTTGAAAAACACCTGATATAAAATTGAATTCGAAATCCTGGCCCAGCTGTAAAAAAGTAAAATGATAATACTGCGTTTGGCATAGTGCAACAGCGCCCCCTGTGCAAAGACATCTTGGAAAAAAGCTAACGGGACCAGGCTCCGTAGTAATGTCATCAAACAAACAAACGCGTTTGTACAAAATATTGTGCAGTAACTATGACCGACACTGGAGTAAAACTTATATTAATTAACAACCAAAGCAAATACTACAATCTGAAACATGTTACTAACGGATGACCTTCAGGATTAAAAACGCTCTGACAGGCAGAGTAAAAAAGAACTGACTTTAAACCAATGAATCAGGGGAGAGCGCGAACGCAGTCCCCACTACCAGAAATTATGCAGTCGAGATTCCCACATTTGGGGAATTCGCAGGGGTCAGCACAGCCGGAGTGCAATGGCTGAGCCTCGCCCTGGGTGAACCACCTTCTTGATCATGGTATCTCCCCTGCCAGGTAAGTATGAGTTGTACACATCAGGGAAGGGAGTCCTACTCTTTAGCATACATTTTACACTGACGGGTACCACATTCTACCAGTCACTCGAGTGACCATTTCTTGCAACTTCAGCAAATCAGATGATTACCACTTTCAACCCAGTAAGTAGTTCAGATAGGTCAACTGTCTATTTTTTTCCACAATCACCTGATGTGCCTTTTTTTCTATCTTCCCACAATGCACCGGTATGAACTCCCCCAGTCAGAAAGAGTGCCCTGGATACATCACTGAATCCAGATCCCGTTTGGAGTTGTGCACTAAATGTTACAAACTACCATTCTTCAAGATACTGATGTAACAGACATCCCCAAATGGAATTACTGAGGGGTCATCTGATCTTTTGTTGGCAGCATTTGAATTAGTCTATATTTATTAGGAAAATGCACTCCACAACAACATCCTGAAAAGCCTGGTATTGCCTGGTGGTCCCTCGGAGTTCTACCCGAGCCCAGCCGTGCTTTGTACCACAGCCATTGCACTCCGGCTGTGCCGACTCCTGCAAATTCCCCGAATGTTGGCATTTTCGAATGCATAATCTCAGGGGGCTTAAAAAATATATAATGTACATGAATTGTTCAACATTGTGAAACAGCACCCCCTATACAAAACACCGTGGAAAAAGCTTACAGCACCTGGTATTCCCAGGCGGTCTCCCATCCAAGTACTAACCAGGCCCGACCCTGCTTAGCTTCCGAGATCAGACGAGATCGGGCGTATTCAGAGTGGTATGGCCGTAAGCAACAGCCGCAGTGCAAAATGCGATATTTAAACTGGTGGCAATGATATGGCTGAGAACATACCACATTCAAACTTGCAACTGCGCTCTTGATATGAAAAAATGTACTTTAAATGTAGAGATACTAACCAAGGCATAAAAACGATAAATGTATACCAACAAATGTATTTTAAGAAAAAAGTTTGCATTTGCTGAAAGCCTCAAAAGGCAGGAAATTAAATTCATCAGCCCAAACACGAACATCAGCCCGCTCTAACATCAAGGTGTATCAGCACAGACCTCTGACAACATGCTACAGCCATGTACAATATCTACTCTGTGTCAAACAACATCGGATTGTTCAACATTCAGATCGGATTGTTTAAGATTCAAACCCCTCAAATGATTCATAATCTTAGAGTAATTCTGCATATTAAAGTTAGAGGAAAATGTACTCATTTTGCACTTTTCCAACATGTGTCCTGTTTGGGACCACATTTCTCGTATCAATCTTTCAACATAGCTTGTCCATAAAGTGTGTCTTAACAAAGCAGACCTTTTTTAAACTGTAAATGGACATATACATAATTATTCATAGTTCTCAAAGTAATTGACCACTAAACAGAGTCATGGCTAACTAACTGTGCATTCACAGTCACTCAATGATAGTGTCACACACAAATCACTTTGATTCTCACTATGGGAATGAATGTTATAATGTTGCGTGTAATATAGTGCCCTCCATAATGACCAATCATTTATTTATTTGCCTCTTTAAATAACATGTGGTTTAAGTGCACATTGTCAGATTTTAACAAAGGACATGTTTCAAACATTTTGGTTTCGGCATGTTGAAATGACAGCAGTGTGTACACAGTCAAAAAAATCTCAGAGTTTGGAGTTTGACAATTTATCTGCAACTCTGCAAATTTATCAAAATGTCGAATTTTGAGGTCTAATTCAAATGTAATAAAATGCACAGTCATTAGAAAAGGCACTTATAATTCTCAATTATGGACAAAATCAGTGGTCTTGTGTCAGGAACCTTTGGATTTAAATTGAGTTATGTTTGTGCAAAAAAAAAAAAGTATCTTAATTTTTTTATACTAATCTCTTAGGGGTAATCCATAAAATAAATGGTGCAACGTAGCTATACAAAAATCAGAAGTCGGTGAGCCCGACGCCATTGCAGTAGACCTCCCAAATGGCATTGAGATTGGTTTTGAAATGGACGAGATATTGAGGTTCAAAATTGAAAGGCCAATATAAGAAGAATTTGAAAAACGATATAAAAAGGAATGAAATATCTCGCTAACAGACCTCAACATTCAGCACTAAAATGCCCTGACAAACACAATGGGACGAGATGGGGGCATATTCAGAGTGGTTTGGCCATAAGCACATGGCATGGTGCTAAATTGAAGATTTATACTGGCAGCAATGATAGGGCTGAGAACATAGCGTAGTCAAACTTGCAACTCAAAAACTACTTTAAATGTAATGACACTGCTGTTTTACATAATTGTTTTACATAGGAATATTTCAAGTCCCGTACAACGCAAGTGGCTTCAAGTCACTACGCCCAAATGCCGAAATCGAATTCCCACAACGATGCTCGCTCCATACAAATAGTAAGAAAGTATTGGCCTAAGAAAGAAGCCAATATGACAGGAATTTGAAAAACACCTGATATAAAATTGAATTCGAAATCCTGGCCCAGCTGTAAAAAAGTAAAATGATAATACTGCGTTTGGCATAGTGCAACAGCGCCCCCTGTGCAAAGACATCTTGGAAAAAAGCTAACAGGACCAGGCTCCGTAGTAATGTCATCAAACAAACAAACGCGTTTGTACAAAATATTGTGCAGTAACTATGACCGACACTGGAGTAAAACTTATATTAATTAACAACCAAAGCAAATACTACAATCTGAAACATGTTACTAACGGATGACCTTCAGGATTAAAAACGCTCTGACAGGCAGAGTAAAAAAGAACTGACTTTAAACCAATGAATCAGGGGAGAGCGCGAACGCAGTCCCCACTACCAGAAATTATGCAGTCGAGATTCCCACATTTGGGGAATTCGCAGGGGTCAGCACAGCCGGAGTGCAATGGCTGAGCCTCGCCCTGGGTGAACCACCTTCTTGATCATGGTATCTCCCCTGCCAGGTAAGTATGAGTTGTACACATCAGGGAAGGGAGTCCTACTCTTTAGCATACATTTTACACTGACGGGTACCACATTCTACCAGTCACTCGAGTGACCATTTCTTGCAACTTCAGCAAATCAGATGATTACCACTTTCAACCCAGTAAGTAGTTCAGATAGGTCAACTGTCTATTTTTTTCCACAATCACCTGATGTGCCTTTTTTTCTATCTTCCCACAATGCACCGGTATGAACTCCCCCAGTCAGAAAGAGTGCCCTGGATACATCACTGAATCCAGATCCCGTTTGGAGTTGTGCACTAAATGTTACAAACTACCATTCTTCAAGATACTGATGTAACAGACATCCCCAAATGGAATTACTGAGGGGTCATCTGATCTTTTGTTGGCAGCATTTGAATTAGTCTATATTTATTAGGAAAATGCACTCCACAACAACATCCTGAAAAGCCTGGTATTGCCTGGTGGTCCCTCGGAGTTCTACCCGAGCCCAGCCGTGCTTTGTACCACAGCCATTGCACTCCGGCTGTGCCGACTCCTGCAAATTCCCCGAATGTTGGCATTTTCGAATGCATAATCTCAGGGGGCTTAAAAAATATATAATGTACATGAATTGTTCAACATTGTGAAACAGCACCCCCTATACAAAACACCGTGGAAAAAGCTTACAGCACCTGGTATTCCCAGGCGGTCTCCCATCCAAGTACTAACCAGGCCCGACCCTGCTTAGCTTCCGAGATCAGACGAGATCGGGCGTATTCAGAGTGGTATGGCCGTAAGCAACAGCCGCGGTGCAAAATGCGATATTTAAACTGGTGGCAATGATATGGCTGAGAACATACCACATTCAAACTTGCAACTGCGCTCTTGATATGAAAAAATTTACTTTAAATGTAGAGATACTAACCAAGGCATAAAAACGATAAATGTATACCAACAAATGTATTTTAAGAAAAAAGTTTGCATTTGCTGAAAGCCTCAAAAGGCAGGAAATTAAATTCATCAGCCCAAACACGAACATCAGCCCGCTCTAACATCAAGGTGTATCAGCACAGACCTCTGACAACATGCTACAGCCATGTACAATATCTACTCTGTGTCAAACAACATCGGATTGTTCAACATTCAGATCGGATTGTTTAAGATTCAAACCCCTCAAATGATTCATAATCTTAGAGTAATTCTGCATATTAAAGTTAGAGGAAAATGTACTCATTTTGCACTTTTCCAACATGTGTCCTGTTTGGGACCACATTTCTCGTATCAATCTTTCAACATAGCTTGTCCATAAAGTGTGTCTTAACATAGCAGACCTTTTTTAAACTGTAAATGGACATATACATAATTATTCATAGTTCTCAAAGTAATTGACCACTAAACAGAGTCATGGCTAACTAACTGTGCATTCACAGTCACTCAATGATAGTGTCACACACAAATCACTTTGATTCTCACTATGGGAATGAATGTTATAATGTTGCGTGTAATATAGTGCCCTCCATAATGACCAATCATTTATTTATTTGCCTCTTTAAATAACATGTGGTTTAAGTGCACATTGTCAGATTTTAACAAAGGACATGTTTCAAACATTTTGGTTTCGGCATGTTGAAATGACAGCAGTGTGTACACAGTCAAAAAAATCTCAGAGTTTGGAGTTTGACAATTTATCTGCAACTCTGCAAATTTATCAAAATGTCGAATTTTGAGGTCTAATTCAAATGTAATAAAATGCACAGTCATTAGAAAAGGCACTTATAATTCTCAATTATGGACAAAATCAGTGGTCTTGTGTCAGGAACCTTTGGATTTAAATTGAGTTATGTTTGTGCAAAAAAAAAAGTATCTTAATTTTTTTATACTAATCTCTTAGGGGTAATCCATAAAATAAATGGTGCAACGTAGCTATACAAAAATCAGAAGTCGGTGAGCCCGACGCCATTGCAGTAGACCTCCCAAATGGCATTGAGATTGGTTTTGAAATGGACGAGATATTGAGGTTCAAAATTGAAAGGCCAATATAAGAAGAATTTGAAAAACGATATAAAAAGGAATGAAATATCTCGCTAACAGACCTCAACATTCAGCACTAAAATGCCCTGACAAACACAATGGGACGAGATGGGGGCATATTCAGAGTGGTTTGGCCATAAGCACATGGCATGGTGCTAAATTGAAGATTTATACTGGCAGCAATGATAGGGCTGAGAACATAGCGTAGTCAAACTTGCAACTCAAAAACTACTTTAAATGTAATGACACTGCTGTTTTACATAATTGTTTTACATAGGAATATTTCAAGTCCCGTACAACGCAAGTGGCTTCAAGTCACTACGTCCAAATGCCGAAATCGAATTCCCACAACGATGCTCGCTCCATACAAATAGTAAGAAAGTATTGGCCTAAGAAAGAAGCCAATATGACAGGAATTTGAAAAACACCTGATATAAAATTGAATTAGAAATCCTGACCCAGCTGTAAAAAAGTAAAATGATAATACTGCGTTTGGCATAGTGCAACAGCGCCCCCTGTGCAAAGACATCTTGGAAAAAAGCTAACGGGACCAGGCTCCGTAGTAATGTCATCAAACAAACAAACGCGTTTGTACAAAATATTGTGCAGTAACTATGACCGACACTGGAGTAAAACTTATATTAATTAACAACCAAAGCAAATACTACAATCTGAAACATGTTACTAACGGATGACCTTCAGGATTAAAAACGCTCTGACAGGCAGAGTAAAAAAGAACTGACTTTAAACCAATGAATCAGGGGAGAGCGCGAACGCAGTCCCCACTACCAGAAATTATGCAGTCGAGATTCCCACATTTGGGGAATTCGCAGGGGTCAGCACAGCCGGAGTGCAATGGCTGAGCCTCGCCCTGGGTGAACCACCTTCTTGATCATGGTATCTCCCCTGCCAGGTAAGTATGAGTTGTACACATCAGGGAAGGGAGTCCTACTCTTTAGCATACATTTTACACTGACGGGTACCACATTCTACCAGTCACTCGAGTGACCATTTCTTGCAACTTCAGCAAATCAGATGATTACCACTTTCAACCCAGTAAGTAGTTCAGATAGGTCAACTGTCTATTTTTTTCCACAATCACCTGATGTGCCTTTTTTTCTATCTTCCCACAATGCACCGGTATGAATTCCCCCAGTCAGAAAGAGTGCCCTGGATACATCACTGAATCCAGATCCCGTTTGGAGTTGTGCACTAAATGTTACAAACTACCATTCTTCAAGATACTGATGTAACAGACATCCCCAAATGGAATTACTGAGGGGTCATCTGATCTTTTGTTGGCAGCATTTGAATTAGTCTATATTTATTAGGAAAATGCACTCCACAACAACATCCTGAAAAGCCTGGTATTGCCTGGTGGTCCCTCGGAGTTCTACCCGAGCCCAGCCGTGCTTTGTACCACAGCCATTGCACTCCGGCTGTGCCGACTCCTGCAAATTCCCCGAATGTTGGCATTTTCGAATGCATAATCTCAAGGGGCTTAAAAAATATATAATGTACATGAATTGTTCAACATTGTGAAACAGCACCCCCTATACAAAACACCGTGGAAAAAGCTTACAGCACCTGGTATTCCCAGGCGGTCTCCCATCCAAGTACTAACCAAGCCTGACCCTGCTTAGCTTCCGAGATCAGACGAGATCGGGCGTATTCAGAGTGGTATGGCCGTAAGCAACAGGCCTGGTGCAAAATGCGATATTTAAACTGGTGGCAATGATATGGCTGAGAACATACCACATTCAAACTTGCAACTGCGCTCTTGATATGAAAAAATGTACTTTAAATGTAGAGATACTAACCAAGGCATAAAAACGATAAATGTATACCAACAAATGTATTTTAAGAAAAAAGTTTGCATTTGCTGAAAGCCTCAAAAGGCAGGAAATTAAATTCATCAGCCCAAACACGAACATCAGCCCGCTCTAACATCAAGGTGTATCAGCACAGATCTCTGACAACATGCTACAGCCATGTACAATATCTACTCTGTGTCAAACAACATCGGATTGTTCAACATTCAGATCGGATTGTTTAAGATTCAAACCCCTCAAATGATTCATAATCTTAGAGTAATTCTGCATATTAAAGTTAGAGGAAAATGTACTCATTTTGCACTTTTCCAACATGTGTCCTCTTTGGGACCACATTTCTCGTATCAATCTTTCAACATAGCTTGTCCATAAAGTGTGTCTTAACATAGCAGACCTTTTTTAAACTGTAAATGGACATATACATAATTATTCATAGTTCTCAAAGTAATTGACCACTAAACAGAGTCATGGCTAACTAACTGTGCATTCACAGTCACTCAATGATAGTGTCACACACAAATCACTTTGATTCTCACTATGGGAATGAATGTTATAATGTTGCGTGTAATATAGTGCCCTCCATAATGACCAATCATTTATTTATTTGCCTCTTTAAATAACATGTGGTTTAAGTGCACATTGTCAGATTTTAACAAAGGACATGTTTCATACATTTTGGTTTCAGCATGTTGAAATGACAGCAGTGTGTACACAGTCAAAAAAATCTCAGAGTTTGGAGTTTGACAATTTATCTGCAACTCTGCAAATTTATCAAAATGTCGAATTTTGAGGTCTAATTCAAATGTAATAAAATGCACAGTCATTAGAAAAGGCACTTATAATTCTCAATTATGGACAAAATCAGTGGTCTTGTGTCAGGAACCTTTGGATTTAAATTGAGTTATGTTTGTGCAAAAAAAAAAGTATCTTAATTTTTTTATACTAATCTCTTAGGGGTAATCCATAAAATAAATGGTGCAACGTAGCTATACAAAAATCAGAAGTCGGTGAGCCCGACGCCATTGCAGTAGACCTCCCAAATGGCATTGAGATTGGTTTTGAAATGGACGAGATATTGAGGTTCAAAATTGAAAGGCCAATATAAGAAGAATTTGAAAAACGATATAAAAAGGAATGAAATATCTCGCTAACAGACCTCAACATTCAGCACTAAAATGCCCTGACAAACACAATGGGACGAGATGGGGGCATATTCAGAGTGGTTTGGCCATAAGCACATGGCATGGTGCTAAATTGAAGATTTATACTGGCAGCAATGATAGGGCTGAGAACATAGCGTAGTCAAACTTGCAACTCAAAAACTACTTTAAATGTAATGACACTGCTGTTTTACATAATTGTTTTACATAGGAATATTTCAAGTCCCGTACAACGCAAGTGGCTTCAAGTCACTACGACCAAATGCCGAAATCGAATTCCCACAACGATGCTCGCTCCATACAAATAGTAAGAAAGTATTGGCCTAAGAAAGAAGCCAATATGACAGGAATTTGAAAAACACCTGATATAAAATTGAATTAGAAATCCTGACCCAGCTGTAAAAAAGTAAAATGATAATACTGCGTTTGGCATAGTGCAACAGCGCCCCCTGTGCAAAGACATCTTGGAAAAAAGCTAACGGGACCAGGCTCCGTAGTAATGTCATCAAACAAACAAACGCGTTTGTACAAAATATTGTGCAGTAACTATGACCGACACTGGAGCAAAACTTATATTAATTAACAACCAAAGCAAATACTACAATCTGAAACATGTTACTAACGGATGACCTTCAGGATTAAAAACGCTCTGACAGGCAGAGCAAAAAAGAACTGACTTTAAACCAATGAATCAGGGGAGAGCGCGAACGCAGTCCCCACTACCAGAAATTATGCAGTCGAGATTCCCACATTTGGGGAATTCGCAGGGGTCAGTACAGCCGGAGTGCAATGGCTGAGCCTCGCCCTGGGTGAACCACCTTCTTGATCATGGTATCTCCCCTGCCAGGTAAGTATGAGTTGTACACATCAGGGAAGGGAGTCCTACTCTTTAGCATACATTTTACACTGACGGGTACCACATTCTACCAGTCACTCGAGTGACCATTTCTTGCAACTTCAGCAAATCAGATGATTACCACTTTCAACCCAGTAAGTAGTTCAGATAGGTCAACTGTCTATTTTTTCCACAATCACCTGATGTGCCTTTTTTTCTATCTTCCCACAATGCACCGGTATGAATTCCCCCAGTCAGAAAGAGTGCCCTGGATACATCACTGAATCCAGATCCCGTTTGGAGTTGTGCACTAAATGTTACAAACTACCATTCTTCAAGATACTGATGTAACAGACATCCCCAAATGGAATTACTGAGGGGTCATCTGATCTTTTGTTGGCAGCATTTGAATTAGTCTATATTTATTAGGAAAATGCACTCCACAACAACATCCTGAAAAGCCTGGTATTGCCTGGTGGTCCCTCGGAGTTCTACCCGAGCCCAGCCGTGCTTTGTACCACAGCCATTGCACTCCGGCTGTGCCGACTCCTGCAAATTCCCCGAATGTTGGCATTTTCGAATGCATAATCTCAGGGGGCTTAAAAAATATATAATGTATATGAATTGTTCAACATTGTGAAACAGCACCCCCTATACAAAACACCGTGGAAAAAGCTTACAGCACCTGGTATTCCCAGGCGGTCTCCCATCCAAGTACTAACCAGGCCTGACCCTGCTTAGCTTCCGAGATCAGACGAGATCGGGCGTATTCAGAGTGGTATGGCCGTAAGCAACAGGCCCGGTGCAAAATGCGATATTTAAACTGGTGGCAATGATATGGCTGAGAACATACCACATTCAAACTTGCAACTGCGCTCTTGATATGAAAAAATGTACTTTAAATGTAGAGATACTAACCAAGGCATAAAAACGATAAATGTATACCAACAAATGTATTTTAAGAAAAAAGTTTGCATTTGCTGAAAGCCTCAAAAGGCAGGAAATTAAATTCATCAGCCCAAACACGAACATCAGCCCGCTCTAACATCAAGGTGTATCAGCACAGATCTCTGACAACATGCTGCAGCCATGTACAATATCTACTCTGTGTCAAACAACATCGGATGGTTCAACATTCAGATCGGATTGTTTAAGATTCAAACCCCTCAAATGATTCATAATCTTAGAGTAATTCTGCATATTAAAGTTAGAGGAAAATGTACTCATTTTGCACTTTTCCAACATGTGTCCTGTTTGGGACCACATTTCTCGTATCAATCTTTCAACATAGCTTGTCCATAAAGTGTGTCTTAACATAGCAGACCTTTTTTAAACTGTAAATGGACATATACATAATTATTCATAGTTCTCAAAGTAATTGACCACTAAACAGAGTCATGGCTAACTAACTGTGCATTCACAGTCACTCAATGATAGTGTCACACACAAATCACTTTGATTCTCACTATGGGAATGAATGTTATAATGTTGCGTGTAATATAGTGCCCTCCATAATGACCAATCATTTATTTATTTGCCTCTTTAAATAACATGTGGTTTAAGTGCACATTGTCAGATTTTAACAAAGGACATGTTTCATACATTTTGGTTTCAGCATGTTGAAATGACAGCAGTGTGTACACAGTCAAAAAAATCTCAGAGTTTGGAGTTTGACAATTTATCTGCAACTCTGCAAATTTATCAAAATGTCGAATTTTGAGGTCTAATTCAAATGTAATAAAATGCACAGTCATTAGAAAAGGCACTTATAATTCTCAATTATGGACAAAATCAGTGGTCTTGTGTCAGGAACCTTTGGATTTAAATTGAGTTATGTTTGTGCAAAAAAAAAAGTATCTTAATTTTTTTATACTAATCTCTTAGGGGTAATCCATAACATAAATGGTGCAACGTAGCTATACAAAAATCAGAAGTCGGTGAGCCCGACGCCATTGCAGTAGACCTCCCAAATGGCATTGAGATTGGTTTTGAAATGGACGAGATATTGAGGTTCAAAATTGAAAGGCCAATATAAGAAGAATTTGAAAAACGATATAAAAAGGAATGAAATATCTCGCTAACAGACCTCAACATTCAGCACTAAAATGCCCTGACAAACACAATGGGACGAGATGGGGGCATATTCAGAGTGGTTTGGCCATAAGCACATGGCATGGTGCTAAATTGAAGATTCATACTGGCAGCAATGATAGGGCTGAGAACATAGCGTAGTCAAACTTGCAACTCAAAAACGACTTTAAATGTAATGACACTGCTGTTTTACATAATTGTTTTACATAGGAATATTTCAAGTCCCGTACAACGCAAGTGGCTTCAAGTCACTACGACCAAATGCCGAAATCGAATTCCCACAACGATGCTCGCTCCATACAAATAGTAAGAAAGTATTGGCCTAAGAAAGAAGCCAATATGACAGGAATTTGAAAAACACCTGATATAAAATTGAATTAGAAATC
Organism: Conger conger; assembly: GCF_963514075.1. Classification (NCBI taxonomy): domain Eukaryota; kingdom Metazoa; phylum Chordata; class Actinopteri; order Anguilliformes; family Congridae; genus Conger; species Conger conger. The sequence continues at coordinate 7,699,761 of NC_083769.1, forward strand.
CTGGCCCAGCTGTAAAAAAGTAAAATGATAATACTGCGTTTGGCATAGTGCAACAGCGCCCCCTGTGCAAAGACATCTTGGAAAAAAGCTAACGGGACCAGGCTCCGTAGTAATGTCATCAAACAAACAAACGCGTTTGTACAAAATATTGTGCAGTAACTATGACCGACACTGGAGTAAAACTTATATTAATTAACAACCAAAGCAAATACTACAATCTGAAACATGTTACTAACGGATGACCTTCAGGATTAAAAACGCTCTGACAGGCAGAGTAAAAAAGAACTGACTTTAAACCAATGAATCAGGGGAGAGCGCGAACGCAGTCCCCACTACCAGAAATTATGCAGTCGAGATTCCCACATTTGGGGAATTCGCAGGGGTCAGCACAGCCGGAGTGCAATGGCTGAGCCTCGCCCTGGGTGAACCGTTATTTCTTTTATTGAGTTTCACTTACTTTCCCTTTTACATTTCATTTACATTCATACTTACATTCATACTTACATTTACTTACATTTACTGACATTTACTGACATTTACTTACATTTACTTACATAACACATATCTACATTACAGATGTCAAACAGTAACAAACAGAGTTACATTTAAACATGACCGCAGACAATACCAAAATACATTAAGACATTACTGAGTTTCACTTACTTTCACTTTTACATTTCATTTACATTCATTCTTACATTTACTTACATTTACTTACATTTACTTACATAACACATATTTACATTGCAAACGTCAGACAGTAACAAACAGAGTTACATTTAAACATGACCGCAGACAATACCACAATACATTAAGACAGTAGACAGTACACAGTAAACATTACATACATTACCCAAGGGAAGGCTTCGGGAGTGTAGGTGTCCGGCTGTAGGTGTATTGTCCAGGGTGTCCGTGTCATATGTGTAATTCTGTGCTGTTGTGAATTTTCCATTTTGTGTTTGTGGTGCTCTTTCCGGCTTTGTGACAGTCCAGGTGATAGTAGTCCTTGATGTGGTTGGTGATCTGCCGGGTGATGATGATGTTGTGAAGTTCCTGTTTTTGAAAAAACATGATGTTGCGTGCGTCCCATAAAGTGTGCTTGGTGATGTTGATCACCCTCCAGGCAATCTCCTCCTCAGCAGATGTGATCCCGTTGCGGGGGCCGAGGAGGATATCCCGGAGGGTCAGTGACTGTGTGTCAGTGTATGTGTCCAGGAAAGTGAAAATGGATTGCCAGATAGATTTGGCCTTTCTGCAGTGCCACAGGAGGTGATCTCCGGTTTCCTTTCCATTACAGCGAGGGTACGGGCATGTCTCCGCCAGGGCCAAGCTCCTCCTGAACATGGGGAGAGCTTTCAGCACAGCTAGCCACGCCAGGTCTTTCTGTGTGTTCAGAAGGCATGGGTGATTTATGTTTTTCCAAACTGTAGTGGCTGTGCTGTGGGTCGTGTTGTCGGGTCTGTGTAAATGTTCCTGTGCATTTGTGGTGTTTTTGATTTCCTGAAATGTCCAGTGAGTGAGCTGTGCAGTGTGCAGACGTGCTGTGTAGATGTACCGGCGGAGTGACCTGTAGGGCTGGGGGGGGTCCCAGGAGTAGGGGTGCCTGTGATCCAGGATGCAGAGCCCCAGGGGTCTTAAGCTGGTGGTGAAGTAAAAACGGGTCATGTATCCGGTTTTGTTACTGCGGTTTTTTATGGAGTTGATGTGGTAGGCGAGGCTCTGCATCCTGATCAGTTCTGCGACGTTTGGCATGCCTCTACCCCCGTTCCTAGGGTCCTTCCACATGATCAGCCTCTTTACCCTCTCCTGCCTACTCCCCCAGACAAAACCAAAGACAATTTTGTTAATTTGTTTCTCAATATGCTTGTCTGGGGGAAAGATCTTTCCGACATAGGCGAGGATCGGGTAAAGGATAGTCTGTACTATGAGGATTCTCCCCGTCATTGACAGTGCCCTGGAACTCCAACTGCAGGTCTTAGCTCGAGCCCGGCCGAGGGCCCCGGCCCAGCTCCGGCCCCCGGAGTTGGTCCTGTCGAACGTGACGCCAAGGATGTTCACGGATGTACGAATGGGAAATGTGTCCGACAGGACCTGGTCGACCGCCCAGGCCCTGGACACAAACACCTCGCTCTTGGTCTTGTTAATTATTGCGGAGGTGGCTGTGCAGAAGTGGTCCAGAGTCCTAATGATGTGCTGTACAGAGGTTTGTTCAGTGCAGAAAAGTGTGATGTCGTCCATGTATGCAAGTGCCTTGAGTTGTTCTGTGCACCCTGGGAGTGTGTAGCCGGTGATGTCTGTGTTTGTCCTGATTTTGTGTAAGAGTGGTTCCAGGCAGTGTATGTACAGTAGTGCAGAAAGTGGGCAACCCTGTCTAACCCCTGAGTGTATGGGAAAGTGTTCTGTAGTGTGTCCATTAACCAATATTTTTGCTGTGTTGTTTTGATAGATGATGTGAATCCATTTTCTAAGACCAAGAGGGAGGTTCATTGCCTCCAGGACCTTAAACATGTAGCTATGGCCCACTCTGTCGAAGGCCTTCTCCTGATCTAGATTAAACATGCAAAAAGGTTTCGACCGTTCGACAGAGTGGGCCATGATGTCCCGAATGAGCACCAGGTTATCGGCGGTCGACCTCTCCGGGACCCCGCAAGCCTGGTCCGGACCCACGACCTGAGGGGTAGCCTCCTGGAGCCTGTACATGAGGGCCTTCGCCAAGAGCTTGTAGTCGGCCCCCAAGAGGTCAATATGCCTCCAGTTTGTCAGGCTACGCTCATCACCCTTGCCCTTGTAAATAAGGGTGATGACGCTCTCTGTCATCGAGGGGGCCAACCGGCCCTCACTGTACACCGCGGAGAGCACCGATGTTAAATCTACCTTGAGGTGTTCCCAAAAGGTTTGGCAGTACTCGGCCGGGAGCCCGTCGGGACCCGGAGTTTTGCCGGTGTTCAGGCCTTTCACCACGTGGGTGAGCTCCTCCACGGACAGACTCTCCTCCTCCTCCTCCTCCTCCTCCTCCTCTCCTTCTCCTGCCCGGGGTGCTATGGCTGGGATGTCCTGTAGGTATGTGTCCATCATGTGCTCATCCATGTGCTTTGTGCTATACAGATCAGTGTAGAATGCCCTGATGTGGTTGTGTATATTCTGTTCACCCGTGATAATAATAATAATAATAATAAACTTTATTTATAAAGCACATTTAAAACAACCATGGTTGACCAAAGTGCTGTACAAAACAAAACCAGGCTATAAAATTAAAGATAAAATGAAATAAAATGAAATAAAATTAAATAAAATTAAATGAAATAAAATTAAATGAAATAAAATTAAATGAAATGAAATAAAATGAAATACAAGTACATCATCTGGATTCCCCATTTATGTCTGACATAAAGGCCTCACTAAAAAGGTGGGTTTTTAACAGGGATTTAAAAATATCTATGTTTTGGGCAGATTTAATATGTGGCGGTAGGCTGTTCCACAACTTGGGGCCAGCTACCTCAAAGGCCCGGTCACCCCTCCTAGCTCTCCTCGACATAGGGACATCCAAAAGTTGCTGATTGCATGATCTAAGTGATCTAGCTGGGGTATACATATTGAGGAGTTCAGACAAGTATGTAGGTGCTAGACCATTCATTGCCTTAAAAACAAATAATAAAATTTTAAAATTTATCCTGTAACGGACAGGAAGCCAATGTAGGGATGACAGTGCTGGTGTAATATGCTCCCGTTTTTTTTTTGCCAGTCAGAAGGCGGGCAGCAGCGTTCTGCACTAGCTGCAGACGGCAGAGAGAGGACTGGTCTAAGCCTATATATAGAGAATTGCAGTAGTCCAGCCGAGATGTTATAAAAGCATGGACCACTCTTTCCAAATCTTTTTGAGAAAGATAGGCCTTGACCTTGGCTATTTGTCTTAACTGAAAAAAGGCAGCTTTGACAACAGCACTAATTTGCTTCTCAAATTTAAAGGCACTGTCAAAGGTGATGATTTGTCCTGTGTTGTCCAATAATGTCTGTATGTGATTCTTTTTGTTCTTGATCTTCCTAAAAAAGTAACGGGTGCATTTTTCATTTTGTTCTAGGTGTTGAACTCTGCTTTGATGTCTAATTTTTTCCTGTTCCTGTCTATAGAGTGCTGAGAGGTTGTGTTTGGCCTGTGTGATTTCTTGTGCGACCTGGAATCCCTGTGCCTGTAGTGCTGCTAGTCGTTGGAGTGTGCTGTGCAATTTTTTTGTTTCTTCCCTCCTTTTCTGTGCCTGCCTGCGTCCTGCCGTGATGAAGTAACCCTTAGTGCGTGTCTTGACCATTTCCCACCATTCTACGGGTGACGTGAAGAGTTCCTTGAGTGATGCCCATTCTTGTCGTCTATTGATGTATGCCTGTTTTATTGCTTTGTCCTCTAGTAGTGATGTGTTTAGTTTCCAGATTCCTCTCCCCCTGTGTGTTTGTGCTGGTATTGTAATCTGGATGGTGAGTGCTTTGTGATCTGAAAAGAAGACTGTTTGTGCTGTGATGTTCTGTGATTGTATCTGATGTCTCAGAAGGAGGAGGTCTATCCGGGAAAAGGATTTGCCACAGGAACTCACCCACGTGTAGCGTGGCACCAGGTCCCGACCGGCGTCAGTGAGGGAGTAGTCCGCTATGACTGACGCCAGCTCCCGACTCGAGCGGTCCCTCAACAGCCGGCTCCGATCCTCATCCCTCAGGGCACAGTTGAAGTCCCCTGCCATCACGACGGGGAGGTTTCCCAAAAGGATTGGACGCAGCTTGGTGAAAAAGGCTGTGCGCTCATTTTGGTTTGCGGGTGCATAAACATTAATAACCTTGAAGTGAAAATTGTTATAAACAAGTTCAACTGCTAAAATCCTTCCTGCCTCCACCACTTTTTTCCGGGTTATCTTGACTGAGTTATTCTTGATTAATATTGCCACCCCATCTGCACGTGCCACACTCGAACCCGACCACACCGAATCCCCTATGGCCCATTCATTCTGATAATCTATGTAATCTGTTAAAAAGGGGATTCTACACTCTTGTAAACATAAAATGTCTGTGTTTTGTGTTGTGAGGAATGCCATGACGTCTGCCCTTTTCTTATTGTTGTGAATACTGCGTACGTTTAATGTGAGGATGTTTAATGTGCTCATGATTGTTGTTGTAGTGGTAACTAGTGCAATGACAGTGGTGTATGTATGGTACTGCGTCCAGTCCATAGCTGATCACGGGAGGTGATATTTACTTCTGCCCTTTCCCTGTTCTAGATTCTGGAGGACCCCCCCCCGGGTGGTTTGGAGGAGGACCTGGCGGGTAGAGTGGTGAGGGGTGTGGCTGGCTTACCGGCTCTCGACGCACCCAGGGCTGCCTGCGAAGCGTGCACTGGTCCAGCTGTGTCCGGGCAGGTGTCAATGTAAAGTTTGGTGAGTAGGAGTGTTTCCCTAGATACGCGTGTCTGTGGGGGTGGTCGTGTCTGTGGGTGTTGTAATTTGACCGTCCTGTCTATAACTTCTCCCCATATGTAGTCCAGTTCAGGTGCGTCGTCTTTGTCAGGTGTGCTGTGTGAAGTTCTGGGTCTGGTGGGTTTTGCTGGTGCTGGTTGTGCTGGTTCTGTCATCGTTTTCCCAGAGGAGCGGTGTGTCCTTTGGGTGACTACGGGTTAGGGGGGTATTTGGGTAGTGGTCGGGCTGTCCGTCTGTGCGTGTTTTACTGGCTGTGCTGGTTTGTCAGGTTGTGTCGGCGGTTCCACTGTCTGTGGAGGTGGCGGTGGTGGCTATTTTTCTGGTGGTGGTAGTGGTGGTGGTGGGGGTTGTTTTTCTGCTTGTGTGGGTTCTGGTTCTGTGTTCTGATTGGTGGAGGTGGTGGTAGTTATTTTCCTTTCCCGTGGTCGGGGGTCTCTTTCTTTTTCCAAAGATGTCTGGTGACAGTGTGTCTGTTGTGTTGTCTGTATCTGTGGGCAGAGTGGAGGGTGTGCTGTCTGTGATCTCGATCTCCTCGTCCTCGCTCTTGACTTCTATCTGTTCAGTGTCTGTAGTGGTGGAAGGGGAGTTGGTGCTAGTACTGTCTTGTGTCGTGCACTGTCCAGGATTTCCACACGGGAATGAGTCTGTCTGTGTGTCTGGTCCAACTGTCTCCATCTGTGAGGGGTTTGGGGGCTGGTCTGTGTCGGGTTCTCTCTCAGTCTGTGGTGTAGGGGTGGGTTGTTCTGTGGTGGCGGGGTGCTGAGGGGGGGTCTGTGCGGGTTCTGTGGTTGGGGAGAAAAAAGGAGGAAAATGGGGAAGGGAGGAGAATGGACTAAGAAAAAGGTTGTTTTATTGGTTTTTATAATTTCTTTCAATTTAAAATCTTTTTTTCTTTTTTTAAAACACACTCAATAATACAAAATAATAATTTTAACAAAAACAAGCACCACTTTCAAAACTAGACAAGAATTCTAAATTAAATGAAACATAACTTTCAACAAAGGTGTGCAAACAGATGATTAAACAAATGAAAACTAAGTCTTTCGAAAAATCATATCAAAACAAAAGGAAAGCAACAAAGTGAGTTAAAAAAAAAAACCCAAGACAGGCAAGGATATTTTAAAAAAAAGGGTCCATCTTGCTCGGGTTCAGCAGGTGTTGAGGACCTCTTGCCCCTCTTGGGGGGGTGGACTATATAACCAGTTCTTTCCAGTGGTCCACCCCCCATTTCTCTCTCGCCAGGGTCTTGTTGATATGAAAGTCCAGGATCACGCTGTCTTGGAGGAGGTTTTGTATCCTCCTCCAGAGAGTGATCAGGTCTACAGTTGTTTTTTGGTAGACCTTGATGTTCCTTGTCTCCCACAGGACCTGCTTTACTATGTTAATGATCCTCCACTGATGCTGGAGCTTGAACTAAGAAAAAGAGCACAGAATGCTCTTAGAAAGCAACGAAACAGCCCAGTGGCCCTCGGTCCACCACTAGAACCCCAGTGGTGGGCAACATGCCTAACTGAGCTGAAAAGAAACCTGAACAAAAGGCACAGCAAGAAAGAAACATGTGATCACGGTATCTCCCCTACCTGTGCAAACCTTTTCCTTTTAAAAGATTTTATTGTATCTTCACAGATATACAGTTTAAATCACGTTTACATATTACATGGTCAAGGTTTTCCTCTTAAATATAAATACAAACAGTTTAATACATAAATACACACATAAATAATTTACGACATAAAACACACACAAAAACCACATACTAACATCCATGGATACATAAAAAACATATAAAGCACATACAAAACTAAAACAGTAAAATGTAAGAAATTATTATTGTTATTATTATTTTTTTAAAGGCAAAGTCTTACAAAACCCCAGACCACAACCCAAAATGATACACAATTTTTCCTTTAAAACCAACCACTTTTGTACGGAACAGAATGTGTCTTTAACAATATCACACCACCCAGACCATTCACCAACACAAAGTACCTGGCTCCTGTGATCTGTCTCAGTCCAGGCCCACAGCGTCCCAAGCGTCTGCCCCCCACATGCTCCGTGCCTTCTCTCGTCCATGCCTCCTCCAGTCCCGCCTCATGTAGTCCTTTACGGAGGCCTTCGCGATCAGCCACGCCTCCTCTGGTGACAAGGCCCGGTCCTCCAACACGAGGAAAGACCTGCACGTCCAAAGGCCCCATCTGCAGGCGTTTAAAGACAGCCATGCTGTCCTCCCTTTAGGGCCTCCCAGCACTGTCCTGCTCCCACCAAACAACACCAGCTGCCCGTCTAAAATTCCTCCGGTCAGGAAAAACCGGAGCAGCGGTAGAGCCAGCCTCCGGAACCTCTGGGCATACTCGCAGTCCCACAGGGCGTGACGGACAGTCTCCGGCTCCAAGCAAGCTTCTCGGGGGCAGACCGCAGTCCTCGCCATTCGGCGTGCGTGCATCACAGCACGGACCGACAGGACGCCATGGGCGATTAGCCAGGCCATGTCTTTGTGTCGGTTAAACAGGTCCGGATGGGTCACCGCGCTCCAAATCCTCTCGGCTTGGCCTAGTGCCAGCCCGCGCACCGGACACATCGGATCCCTGGCCTGCACAAAAGAGAACAAAAGATGGTGAGAAGTTAAAACCTCCTCTCCCTCCTTCTCCAACCCAAATCTTTTTTTTAAATGCCGGTACTGGCTGATAAAAACCGGGCGTAACAAAGGCGACCGGTACTGTCAGCGGCACTTTCACTATTTCCAGTCGCCTAAAATAACCCCCCATAAAAAACCGAACAAAGAAACCTGCTTTAGTAGACAAAGACACACATAAAGACACATGTAACGAGACAAACCTACACATTAAAAATCAATACAAATCGGGAACCCCCCTCCCCCCTTGCCCTCCAGCTCTTTTCACCCACTCCCTCCGGATCCGTTCCCATCCCCCTCCCCATAAAAAACGACGAAAAACAACACGGTCCAGCCGAGACAGAACAGAACGTGACGGTACAAACACAACACCCACGAACAACAACAACGGCAACAACACAGACTTAATAATTAAAATTTTTCCCTCCGTAGTCAATTGCCTCAACTGCCAGAACTGGACCTTTTTTTCCACTTTCTTTAAGATTCAAACCCCTCAAATGATTCATAATCTTAGAGTAATTCTGCATATTAAAGTTAGAGGAAAATGTACTCATTTTGCACTTTTCCAACATGTGTCCTGTTTGGGACCACATTTCTCGTATCAATCTTTCAACATAGCTTGTCCATAAAGTGTGTCTTAACAAAGCAGACCTTTTTTAAACTGTAAATGGACATATACATAATTATTCATAGTTCTCAGAGTAATTGACCACTAAACAGAGTCATGGCTAACTAACTGTGCATTCACAGTCACTCAATGATAGTGTCACACACAAATCACTTTGATTCTCACTATGGGAATGAATGTTATAATGTTGCGTGTAATATAGTGCCCTCCATAATGACCAATCATTTATTTATTTGCCTCTTTAAATAACATGTGGTTTAAGTGCACATTGTCAGATTTTAACAAAGGACATGTTTCAAACATTTTGGTTTCGGCATGTTGAAATGACAGCAGTGTGTACACAGTCAAAAAAATCTCAGAGTTTGGAGTTTGACAATTTATCTGCAACTCTGCAAATTTATCAAAATGTCGAATTTTGAGGTCTAATTCAAATGTAATAAAATGCACAGTCATTAGAAAAGGCACTTATAATTCTCAATTATGGACAAAATCAGTGGTCTTGTGTCAGGAACCTTTGGATTTAAATTGAGTTATGTTTGTGCAAAAAAAAAAAAGTATCTTAATTTTTTTATACTAATCTCTTAGGGGTAATCCATAAAATAAATGGTGCAACGTAGCTATACAAAAATCAGAAGTCGGTGAGCCCGACGCCATTGCAGTAGACCTCCCAAATGGCATTGAGATTGGTTTTGAAATGGACGAGATATTGAGGTTCAAAATTGAAAGGCCAATATAAGAAGAATTTGAAAAACGATATAAAAAGGAATGAAATATCTCGCTAACAGACCTCAACATTCAGCACTAAAATGCCCTGACAAACACAATGGGACGAGATGGGGGCATATTCAGAGTGGTTTGGCCATAAGCACATGGCATCGTGCTAAATTGAAGATTTATACTGGCAGCAATGATAGGGCTGAGAACATAGCGTAGTCAAACTTGCAACTCAAAAACTACTTTAAATGTAATGACACTGCTGTTTTACATAATTGTTTTACATAGGAATATTTCAAGTCCCGTACAACGCAAGTGGCTTCAAGTCACTACGCCCAAATGCCGAAATCGAATTCCCACAACGATGCTCGCTCCATACAAATAGTAAGAAAGTATTGGCCTAAGAAAGAAGCCAATATGACAGGAATTTGAAAAACACCTGATATAAAATTGAATTCGAAATCCTGGCCCAGCTGTAAAAAAGTAAAATGATAATACTGCGTTTGGCATAGTGCAACAGCGCCCCCTGTGCAAAGACATCTTGGAAAAAAGCTAACGGGACCAGGCTCCGTAGTAATGTCATCAAACAAACAAACGCGTTTGTACAAAATATTGTGCAGTAACTATGACCGACACTGGAGTAAAACTTATATTAATTAACAACCAAAGCAAATACTACAATCTGAAACATGTTACTAACGGATGACCTTCAGGATTAAAAACGCTCTGACAGGCAGAGTAAAAAAGAACTGACTTTAAACCAATGAATCAGGGGAGAGCGCAAACGCAGTCCCCACTACCAGAAATTATGCAGTCGAGATTCCCACATTTGGGGAATTCGCAGGGGTCAGCACAGCCGGAGTGCAATGGCTGAGCCTCGCCCTGGGTGAACCACCTTCTTGATCATGGTATCTCCCCTGCCAGGTAAGTATGAGTTGTACACATCAGGGAAGGGAGTCCTACTCTTTAGCATACATTTTACACTGACGGGTACCACATTCTACCAGTCACTCGAGTGACCATTTCTTGCAACTTCAGCAAATCAGATGATTACCACTTTCAACCCAGTAAGTAGTTCAGATAGGTCAACTGTCTATTTTTTTCCACAATCACCTGATGTGCCTTTTTTTCTATCTTCCCACAATGCACCGGTATGAACTCCCCCAGTCAGAAAGAGTGCCCTGGATACATCACTGAATCCAGATCCCGTTTGGAGTTGTGCACTAAATGTTACAAACTACCATTCTTCAAGATACTGATGTAACAGACATCCCCAAATGGAATTACTGAGGGGTCATCTGATCTTTTGTTGGCAGCATTTGAATTAGTCTATATTTATTAGGAAAATGCACTCCACAACAACATCCTGAAAAGCCTGGTATTGCCTGGTGGTCCCTCGGAGTTCTACCCGAGCCCAGCCGTGCTTTGTACCACAGCCATTGCACTCCGGCTGTGCCGACTCCTGCAAATTCCCCGAATGTTGGCATTTTCGAATGCATAATCTCAGGGGGCTTAAAAAATATATAATGTACATGAATTGTTCAACATTGTGAAACAGCACCCCCTATACAAAACACCGTGGAAAAAGCTTACAGCACCTGGTATTCCCAGGCGGTCTCCCATCCAAGTACTAACCAGGCCCGACCCTGCTTAGCTTCCGAGATCAGACGAGATCGGGCGTATTCAGAGTGGTATGGCCGTAAGCAACAGCCGCAGTGCAAAATGCGATATTTAAACTGGTGGCAATGATATGGCTGAGAACATACCACATTCAAACTTGCAACTGCGCTCTTGATATGAAAAAATGTACTTTAAATGTAGAGATACTAACCAAGGCATAAAAACGATAAATGTATACCAACAAATGTATTTTAAGAAAAAAGTTTGCATTTGCTGAAAGCCTCAAAAGGCAGGAAATTAAATTCATCAGCCCAAACACGAACATCAGCCCGCTCTAACATCAAGGTGTATCAGCACAGACCTCTGACAACATGCTACAGCCATGTACAATATCTACTCTGTGTCAAACAACATCGGATTGTTCAACATTCAGATCGGATTGTTTAAGATTCAAACCCCTCAAATGATTCATAATCTTAGAGTAATTCTGCATATTAAAGTTAGAGGAAAATGTACTCATTTTGCACTTTTCCAACATGTGTCCTGTTTGGGACCACATTTCTCGTATCAATCTTTCAACATAGCTTGTCCATAAAGTGTGTCTTAACAAAGCAGACCTTTTTTAAACTGTAAATGGACATATACATAATTATTCATAGTTCTCAAAGTAATTGACCACTAAACAGAGTCATGGCTAACTAACTGTGCATTCACAGTCACTCAATGATAGTGTCACACACAAATCACTTTGATTCTCACTATGGGAATGAATGTTATAATGTTGCGTGTAATATAGTGCCCTCCATAATGACCAATCATTTATTTATTTGCCTCTTTAAATAACATGTGGTTTAAGTGCACATTGTCAGATTTTAACAAAGGACATGTTTCAAACATTTTGGTTTCGGCATGTTGAAATGACAGCAGTGTGTACACAGTCAAAAAAATCTCAGAGTTTGGAGTTTGACAATTTATCTGCAACTCTGCAAATTTATCAAAATGTCGAATTTTGAGGTCTAATTCAAATGTAATAAAATGCACAGTCATTAGAAAAGGCACTTATAATTCTCAATTATGGACAAAATCAGTGGTCTTGTGTCAGGAACCTTTGGATTTAAATTGAGTTATGTTTGTGCAAAAAAAAAAAAGTATCTTAATTTTTTTATACTAATCTCTTAGGGGTAATCCATAAAATAAATGGTGCAACGTAGCTATACAAAAATCAGAAGTCGGTGAGCCCGACGCCATTGCAGTAGACCTCCCAAATGGCATTGAGATTGGTTTTGAAATGGACGAGATATTGAGGTTCAAAATTGAAAGGCCAATATAAGAAGAATTTGAAAAACGATATAAAAAGGAATGAAATATCTCGCTAACAGACCTCAACATTCAGCACTAAAATGCCCTGACAAACACAATGGGACGAGATGGGGGCATATTCAGAGTGGTTTGGCCATAAGCACATGGCATGGTGCTAAATTGAAGATTTATACTGGCAGCAATGATAGGGCTGAGAACATAGCGTAGTCAAACTTGCAACTCAAAAACTACTTTAAATGTAATGACACTGCTGTTTTACATAATTGTTTTACATAGGAATATTTCAAGTCCCGTACAACGCAAGTGGCTTCAAGTCACTACGCCCAAATGCCGAAATCGAATTCCCACAACGATGCTCGCTCCATACAAATAGTAAGAAAGTATTGGCCTAAGAAAGAAGCCAATATGACAGGAATTTGAAAAACACCTGATATAAAATTGAATTCGAAATCCTGGCCCAGCTGTAAAAAAGTAAAATGATAATACTGCGTTTGGCATAGTGCAACAGCGCCCCCTGTGCAAAGACATCTTGGAAAAAAGCTAACGGGACCAGGCTCCGTAGTAATGTCATCAAACAAACAAACGCGTTTGTACAAAATATTGTGCAGTAACTATGACCGACACTGGAGTAAAACTTATATTAATTAACAACCAAAGCAAATACTACAATCTGAAACATGTTACTAACGGATGACCTTCAGGATTAAAAACGCTCTGACAGGCAGAGTAAAAAAGAACTGACTTTAAACCAATGAATCAGGGGAGAGCGCGAACGCAGTCCCCACTACCAGAAATTATGCAGTCGAGATTCCCACATTTGGGGAATTCGCAGGGGTCAGCACAGCCGGAGTGCAATGGCTGAGCCTCGCCCTGGGTGAACCACCTTCTTGATCATGGTATCTCCCCTGCCAGGTAAGTATGAGTTGTACACATCAGGGAAGGGAGTCCTACTCTTTAGCATACATTTTACACTGACGGGTACCACATTCTACCAGTCACTCGAGTGACCATTTCTTGCAACTTCAGCAAATCAGATGATTACCACTTTCAACCCAGTAAGTAGTTCAGATAGGTCAACTGTCTATTTTTTTCCACAATCACCTGATGTGCCTTTTTTTCTATCTTCCCACAATGCACCGGTATGAACTCCCCCAGTCAGAAAGAGTGCCCTGGATACATCACTGAATCCAGATCCCGTTTGGAGTTGTGCACTAAATGTTACAAACTACCATTCTTCAAGATACTGATGTAACAGACATCCCCAAATGGAATTACTGAGGGGTCATCTGATCTTTTGTTGGCAGCATTTGAATTAGTCTATATTTATTAGGAAAATGCACTCCACAACAACATCCTGAAAAGCCTGGTATTGCCTGGTGGTCCCTCGGAGTTCTACCCGAGCCCAGCCGTGCTTTGTACCACAGCCATTGCACTCCGGCTGTGCCGACTCCTGCAAATTCCCCGAATGTTGGCATTTTCGAATGCATAATCTCAGGGGGCTTAAAAAATATATAATGTACATGAATTGTTCAACATTGTGAAACAGCACCCCCTATACAAAACACCGTGGAAAAAGCTTACAGCACCTGGTATTCCCAGGCGGTCTCCCATCCAAGTACTAACCAGGCCTGACCCTGCTTAGCTTCCGAGATCAGACGAGATCGGGCGTATTCAGAGTGGTATGGCCGTAAGCAACAGCCGCGGTGCAAAATGCGATATTTAAACTGGTGGCAATGATATGGCTGAGAACATACCACATTCAAACTTGCAACTGCGCTCTTGATATGAAAAAATGTACTTTAAATGTAGAGATACTAACCAAGGCATAAAAACGATAAATGTATACCAACAAATGTATTTTAAGAAAAAAGTTTGCATTTGCTGAAAGCCTCAAAAGGCAGGAAATTAAATTCATCAGCCCAAACACGAACATCAGCCCGCTCTAACATCAAGGTGTATCAGCACAGACCTCTGACAACATGCTACAGCCATGTACAATATCTACTCTGTGTCAAACAACATCGGATTGTTCAACATTCAGATCGGATTGTTTAAGATTCAAACCCCTCAAATGATTCATAATCTTAGAGTAATTCTGCATATTAAAGTTAGAGGAAAATGTACTCATTTTGCACTTTTCCAACATGTGTCCTGTTTGGGACCACATTTCTCGTATCAATCTTTCAACATAGCTTGTCCATAAAGTGTGTCTTAACATAGCAGACCTTTTTTAAACTGTAAATGGACATATACATAATTATTCATAGTTCTCAAAGTAATTGACCACTAAACAGAGTCATGGCTAACTAACTGTGCATTCACAGTCACTCAATGATAGTGTCACACACAAATCACTTTGATTCTCACTATGGGAATGAATGTTATAATGTTGCGTGTAATATAGTGCCCTCCATAATGACCAATCATTTATTTATTTGCCTCTTTAAATAACATGTGGTTTAAGTGCACATTGTCAGATTTTAACAAAGGACATGTTTCAAACATTTTGGTTTCGGCATGTTGAAATGACAGCAGTGTGTACACAGTCAAAAAAATCTCAGAGTTTGGAGTTTGACAATTTATCTGCAACTCTGCAAATTTATCAAAATGTCGAATTTTGAGGTCTAATTCAAATGTAATAAAATGCACAGTCATTAGAAAAGGCACTTATAATTCTCAATTATGGACAAAATCAGTGGTCTTGTGTCAGGAACCTTTGGATTTAAATTGAGTTATGTTTGTGCAAAAAAAAAAAAGTATCTTAATTTTTTTATACTAATCTCTTAGGGGTAATCCATAAAATAAATGGTGCAACGTAGCTATACAAAAATCAGAAGTCGGTGAGCCCGACGCCATTGCAGTAGACCTCCCAAATGGCATTGAGATTGGTTTTGAAATGGACGAGATATTGAGGTTCAAAATTGAAAGGCCAATATAAGAAGAATTTGAAAAACGATATAAAAAGGAATGAAATATCTCGCTAACAGACCTCAACATTCAGCACTAAAATGCCCTGACAAACACAATGGGACGAGATGGGGGCATATTCAGAGTGGTTTGGCCATAAGCACATGGCATGGTGCTAAATTGAAGATTTATACTGGCAGCAATGATAGGGCTGAGAACATAGCGTAGTCAAACTTGCAACTCAAAAACTACTTTAAATGTAATGACACTGCTGTTTTACATAATTGTTTTACATAGGAATATTTCAAGTCCCGTACAACGCAAGTGGCTTCAAGTCACTACGCCCAAATGCCGAAATCGAATTCCCACAACGATGCTCGCTCCATACAAATAGTAAGAAAGTATTGGCCTAAGAAAGAAGCTAATATGACAGGAATTTGAAAAACACCTGATATAAAATTGAATTAGAAATCCTGGCCCAGCTGTAAAAAAGTAAAATGATAATACTGCGTTTGGCATAGTGCAACAGCGCCCCCTGTGCAAAGACATCTTGGAAAAAAGCTAACGGGACCAGGCTCCGTAGTAATGTCATCAAACAAACAAACGCGTTTGTACAAAATATTGTGCAGTAACTATGACCGACACTGGAGTAAAACTTATATTAATTAACAACCAAAGCAAATACTACAATCTGAAACATGTTACTAACGGATGACCTTCAGGATTAAAAACGCTCTGACAGGCAGAGCAAAAAAGAACTGACTTTAAACCAATGAATCAGGGGAGAGCGCGAACGCAGTCCCCACTACCAGAAATTATGCAGTCGAGATTCCCACATTTGGGGAATTCGCAGGGGTCAGCACAGCCGGAGTGCAATGGCTGAGCCTCGCCCTGGGTGAACCACCTTCTTGATCATGGTATCTCCCCTGCCAGGTAAGTATGAGTTGTACACATCAGGGAAGGGAGTCCTACTCTTTAGCATACATTTTACACTGACGGGTACCACATTCTACCAGTCACTCGAGTGACCATTTCTTGCAACTTCAGCAAATCAGATGATTACCACTTTCAACCCAGTAAGTAGTTCAGATAGGTCAACTGTCTATTTTTTTCCACAATCACCTGATGTGCCTTTTTTTCTATCTTCCCACAATGCACCGGTATGAACTCCCCCAGTCAGAAAGAGTGCCCTGGATACATCACTGAATCCAGATCCCGTTTGGAGTTGTGCACTAAATGTTACAAACTACCATTCTTCAAGATACTGATGTAACAGACATCCCCAAATGGAATTACTGAGGGGTCATCTGATCTTTTGTTGGCAGCATTTGAATTAGTCTATATTTATTAGGAAAATGCACTCCACAACAACATCCTGAAAAGCCTGGTATTGCCTGGTGGTCCCTCGGAGTTCTACCCGAGCCCAGCCGTGCTTTGTACCACAGCCATTGCACTCCGGCTGTGCCGACTCCTGCAAATTCCCCGAATGTTGGCATTTTCGAATGCATAATCTCAGGGGGCTTAAAAAATATATAATGTACATGAATTGTTCAACATTGTGAAACAGCACCCCCTATACAAAACACCGTGGAAAAAGCTTACAGCACCTGGTATTCCCAGGCGGTCTCCCATCCAAGTACTAACCAGGCCCGACCCTGCTTAGCTTCCGAGATCAGACGAGATCGGGCGTATTCAGAGTGGTATGGCCGTAAGCAACAGCCGCGGTGCAAAATGCGATATTTAAACTGGTGGCAATGATATGGCTGAGAACATACCACATTCAAACTTGCAACTGCGCTCTTGATATGAAAAAATGTACTTTAAATGTAGAGATACTAACCAAGGCATAAAAACGATAAATGTATACCAACAAATGTATTTTAAGAAAAAAGTTTGCATTTGCTGAAAGCCTCAAAAGGCAGGAAATTAAATTCATCAGCCCAAACACGAACATCAGCCCGCTCTAACATCAAGGTGTATCAGCACAGACCTCTGACAACATGCTACAGCCATGTACAATATCTACTCTGTGTCAAACAACATCGGATTGTTCAACATTCAGATCGGATTGTTTAAGATTCAAACCCCTCAAATGATTCATAATCTTAGAGTAATTCTGCATATTAAAGTTAGAGGAAAATGTACTCATTTTGCACTTTTCCAACATGTGTCCTGTTTGGGACCACATTTCTCGTATCAATCTTTCAACATAGCTTGTCCATAAAGTGTGTCTTAACATAGCAGACCTTTTTTAAACTGTAAATGGACATATACATAATTATTCATAGTTCTCAAAGTAATTGACCACTAAACAGAGTCATGGCTAACTAACTGTGCATTCACAGTCACTCAATGATAGTGTCACACACAAATCACTTTGATTCTCACTATGGGAATGAATGTTATAATGTTGCGTGTAATATAGTGCCCTCCATAATGACCAATCATTTATTTATTTGCCTCTTTAAATAACATGTGGTTTAAGTGCACATTGTCAGATTTTAACAAAGGACATGTTTCAAACATTTTGGTTTCGGCATGTTGAAATGACAGCAGTGTGTACACAGTCAAAAAAATCTCAGAGTTTGGAGTTTGACAATTTATCTGCAACTCTGCAAATTTATCAAAATGTCGAATTTTGAGGTCTAATTCAAATGTAATAAAATGCACAGTCATTAGAAAAGGCACTTATAATTCTCAATTATGGACAAAATCAGTGGTCTTGTGTCAGGAACCTTTGGATTTAAATTGAGTTATGTTTGTGCAAAAAAAAAAAAGTATCTTAATTTTTTTATACTAATCTCTTAGGGGTAATCCATAAAATAAATGGTGCAACGTAGCTATACAAAAATCAGAAGTCGGTGAGCCCGACGCCATTGCAGTAGACCTCCCAAATGGCATTGAGATTGGTTTTGAAATGGACGAGATATTGAGGTTCAAAATTGAAAGGCCAATATAAGAAGAATTTGAAAAACGATATAAAAAGGAATGAAATATCTCGCTAACAGACCTCAACATTCAGCACTAAAATGCCCTGACAAACACAATGGGACGAGATGGGGGCATATTCAGAGTGGTTTGGCCATAAGCACATGGCATGGTGCTAAATTGAAGATTTATACTGGCAGCAATGATAGGGCTGAGAACATAGCGTAGTCAAACTTGCAACTCAAAAACTACTTTAAATGCAATGACACTGCTGTTTTACATAATTGTTCTACATAGGAATATTTCAAGTCCCGTACAACGCAAGTGGCTTCAAGTCACTATGCCCAAATGCCGAAATCGAATTCCCACAACGATGCTCGCTCCATACAAATAGTAAGAAAGTATTGGCCTAAGAAAGAAGCTAATATGACAGGAATTTGAAAAACACCTGATATAAAATTGAATTAGAAATCCTGGCCCAGCTGTAAAAAAGTAAAATGATAATACTGCGTTTGGCATAGTGCAA
Source organism: Conger conger (assembly GCF_963514075.1). Taxonomy (NCBI): domain Eukaryota; kingdom Metazoa; phylum Chordata; class Actinopteri; order Anguilliformes; family Congridae; genus Conger; species Conger conger. The sequence continues at coordinate 7,718,489 of NC_083769.1, forward strand.
CAGCGCCCCCTGTGCAAAGACATCTTGGAAAAAAGCTAACGGGACCAGGCTCCGTAGTAATGTCATCAAACAAACAAACGCGTTTGTACAAAATATTGTGCAGTAACTATGACCGACACTGGAGTAAAACTTATATTAATTAACAACCAAAGCAAATACTACAATCTGAAACATGTTACTAACGGATGACCTTCAGGATTAAAAACGCTCTGACAGGCAGAGTAAAAAAGAACTGACTTTAAACCAATGAATCAGGGGAGAGCGCGAACGCAGTCCCCACTACCAGAAATTATGCAGTCGAGATTCCCACATTTGGGGAATTCGCAGGGGTCAGCACAGCCGGAGTGCAATGGCTGAGCCTCGCCCTGGGTGAACCACCTTCTTGATCATGGTATCTCCCCTGCCAGGTAAGTATGAGTTGTACACATCAGGGAAGGGAGTCCTACTCTTTAGCATACATTTTACACTGACGGGTACCACATTCTACCAGTCACTCGAGTGACCATTTCTTGCAACTTCAGCAAATCAGATGATTACCACTTTCAACCCAGTAAGTAGTTCAGATAGGTCAACTGTCTATTTTTTTCCACAATCACCTGATGTGCCTTTTTTTCTATCTTCCCACAATGCACCGGTATGAATTCCCCCAGTCAGAAAGAGTGCCCTGGATACATCACTGAATCCAGATCCCGTTTGGAGTTGTGCACTAAATGTTACAAACTACCATTCTTCAAGATACTGATGTAACAGACATCCCCAAATGGAATTACTGAGGGGTCATCTGATCTTTTGTTGGCAGCATTTGAATTAGTCTATATTTATTAGGAAAATGCACTCCACAACAACATCCTGAAAAGCCTGGTATTGCCTGGTGGTCCCTCGGAGTTCTACCCGAGCCCAGCCGTGCTTTGTACCACAGCCATTGCACTCCGGCTGTGCCGACTCCTGCAAATTCCCCGAATGTTGGCATTTTCGAATGCATAATCTCAAGGGGCTTAAAAAATATATAATGTACATGAATTGTTCAACATTGTGAAACAGCACCCCCTATACAAAACACCGTGGAAAAAGCTTACAGCACCTGGTATTCCCAGGCGGTCTCCCATCCAAGTACTAACCAAGCCTGACCCTGCTTAGCTTCCGAGATCAGACGAGATCGGGCGTATTCAGAGTGGTATGGCCGTAAGCAACAGGCCCGGTGCAAAATGCGATATTTAAACTGGTGGCAATGATATGGCTGAGAACATACCACATTCAAATTTGCAACTGCGCTCTTGATATGAAAAAATGTACTTTAAATGTAGAGATACTAACCAAGGCATAAAAACGATAAATGTATACCAACAAATGTATTTTAAGAAAAAAGTTTGCATTTGCTGAAAGCCTCAAAAGGCAGGAAATTAAATTCATCAGCCCAAACACGAACATCAGCCCGCTCTAACATCAAGGTGTATCAGCACAGATCTCTGACAACATGCTACAGCCATGTACAATATCTACTCTGTGTCAAACAACATCGGATTGTTCAACATTCAGATCGGATTGTTTAAGATTCAAACCCCTCAAATGATTCATAATCTTAGAGTAATTCTGCATATTAAAGTTAGAGGAAAATGTACTCATTTTGCACTTTTCCAACATGTGTCCTCTTTGGGACCACATTTCTCGTATCAATCTTTCAACATAGCTTGTCCATAAAGTGTGTCTTAACATAGCAGACCTTTTTTAAACTGTAAATGGACATATACATAATTATTCATAGTTCTCAAAGTAATTGACCACTAAACAGAGTCATGGCTAACTAACTGTGCATTCACAGTCACTCAATGATAGTGTCACACACAAATCACTTTGATTCTCACTATGGGAATGAATGTTATAATGTTGCGTGTAATATAGTGCCCTCCATAATGACCAATCATTTATTTATTTGCCTCTTTAAATAACATGTGGTTTAAGTGCACATTGTCAGATTTTAACAAAGGACATGTTTCATACATTTTGGTTTCAGCATGTTGAAATGACAGCAGTGTGTACACAGTCAAAAAAATCTCAGAGTTTGGAGTTTGACAATTTATCTGCAACTCTGCAAATTTATCAAAATGTCGAATTTTGAGGTCTAATTCAAATGTAATAAAATGCACAGTCATTAGAAAAGGCACTTATAATTCTCAATTATGGACAAAATCAGTGGTCTTGTGTCAGGAACCTTTGGATTTAAATTGAGTTATGTTTGTGCAAAAAAAAAAGTATCTTAATTTTTTTATACTAATCTCTTAGGGGTAATCCATAAAATAAATGGTGCAACGTAGCTATACAAAAATCAGAAGTCGGTGAGCCCGACGCCATTGCAGTAGACCTCCCAAATGGCATTGAGATTGGTTTTGAAATGGACGAGATATTGAGGTTCAAAATTGAAAGGCCAATATAAGAAGAATTTGAAAAACGATATAAAAAGGAATGAAATATCTCGCTAACAGACCTCAACATTCAGCACTAAAATGCCCTGACAAACACAATGGGACGAGATGGGGGCATATTCAGAGTGGTTTGGCCATAAGCACATGGCATCGTGCTAAACTGAAGATTTATACTGGCAGCAATGATAGGGCTGAGAACATAGCGTAGTCAAACTTGCAACTCAAAAACTACTTTAAATGTAATGACACTGCTGTTTTACATAATTGTTTTACATAGGAATATTTCAAGTCCCGTACAACGCAAGTGGCTTCAAGTCACTACGACCAAATGCCGAAATCGAATTCCCACAACGATGCTCGCTCCATACAAATAGTAAGAAAGTATTGGCCTAAGAAAGAAGCCAATATGACAGGAATTTGAAAAACACCTGATATAAAATTGAATTAGAAATCCTGACCCAGCTGTAAAAAAGTAAAATGATAATACTGCGTTTGGCATAGTGCAACAGCGCCCCCTGTGCAAAGACATCTTGGAAAAAAGCTAACGGGACCAGGCTCCGTAGTAATGTCATCAAACAAACAAACGCGTTTGTACAAAATATTGTGCAGTAACTATGACCGACACTGGAGTAAAACTTATATTAATTAACAACCAAAGCAAATACTACAATCTGAAACATGTTACTAACGGATGACCTTCAGGATTAAAAACGCTCTGACAGGCAGAGCAAAAAAGAACTGACTTTAAACCAATGAATCAGGGGAGAGCGCGAACGCAGTCCCCACTACCAGAAATTATGCAGTCGAGATTCCCACATTTGGGGAATTCGCAGGGGTCAGCACAGCCGGAGTGCAATGGCTGAGCCTCGCCCTGGGTGAACCACCTTCTTGATCATGGTATCTCCCCTGCCAGGTAAGTATGAGTTGTACACATCAGGGAAGGGAGTCCTACTCTTTAGCATACATTTTACACTGACGGGTACCACATTCTACCAGTCACTCGAGTGACCATTTCTTGCAACTTCAGCAAATCAGATGATTACCACTTTCAACCCAGTAAGTAGTTCAGATAGGTCAACTGTCTATTTTTTTCCACAATCACCTGATGTGCCTTTTTTTCTATCTTCCCACAATGCACCGGTATGAACTCCCCCAGTCAGAAAGAGTGCCCTGGATACATCACTGAATCCAGATCCCGTTTGGAGTTGTGCACTAAATGTTACAAACTACCATTCTTCAAGATACTGATGTAACAGACATCCCCAAATGGAATTACTGAGGGGTCATCTGATCTTTTGTTGGCAGCATTTGAATTAGTCTATATTTATTAGGAAAATGCACTCCACAACAACATCCTGAAAAGCCTGGTATTGCCTGGTGGTCCCTCGGAGTTCTACCCGAGCCCAGCCGTGCTTTGTACCACAGCCATTGCACTCCGGCTGTGCCGACTCCTGCAAATTCCCCGAATGTTGGCATTTTCGAATGCATAATCTCAGGGGGCTTAAAAAATATATAATGTACATGAATTGTTCAACATTGTGAAACAGCACCCCCTATACAAAACACCGTGGAAAAAGCTTACAGCACCTGGTATTCCCAGGCGGTCTCCCATCCAAGTACTAACCAGGCCCGACCCTGCTTAGCTTCCGAGATCAGACGAGATCGGGCGTATTCAGAGTGGTATGGCCGTAAGCAACAGCCGCGGTGCAAAATGCGATATTTAAACTGGTGGCAATGATATGGCTGAGAACATACCACATTCAAACTTGCAACTGCGCTCTTGATATGAAAAAATGTACTTTAAATGTAGAGATACTAACCAAGGCATAAAAACGATAAATGTATACCAACAAATGTATTTTAAGAAAAAAGTTTGCATTTGCTGAAAGCCTCAAAAGGCAGGAAATTAAATTCATCAGCCCAAACACGAACATCAGCCCGCTCTAACATCAAGGTGTATCAGCACAGACCTCTGACAACATGCTACAGCCATGTACAATATCTACTCTGTGTCAAACAACATCGGATTGTTCAACATTCAGATCGGATTGTTTAAGATTCAAACCCCTCAAATGATTCATAATCTTAGAGTAATTCTGCATATTAAAGTTAGAGGAAAATGTACTCATTTTGCACTTTTCCAACATGTGTCCTGTTTGGGACCACATTTCTCGTATCAATCTTTCAACATAGCTTGTCCATAAAGTGTGTCTTAACATAGCAGACCTTTTTTAAACTGTAAATGGACATATACATAATTATTCATAGTTCTCAAAGTAATTGACCACTAAACAGAGTCATGGCTAACTAACTGTGCATTCACAGTCACTCAATGATAGTGTCACACACAAATCACTTTGATTCTCACTATGGGAATGAATGTTATAATGTTGCGTGTAATATAGTGCCCTCCATAATGACCAATCATTTATTTATTTGCCTCTTTAAATAACATGTGGTTTAAGTGCACATTGTCAGATTTTAACAAAGGACATGTTTCAAACATTTTGGTTTCGGCATGTTGAAATGACAGCAGTGTGTACACAGTCAAAAAAATCTCAGAGTTTGGAGTTTGACAATTTATCTGCAACTCTGCAAATTTATCAAAATGTCGAATTTTGAGGTCTAATTCAAATGTAATAAAATGCACAGTCATTAGAAAAGGCACTTATAATTCTCAATTATGGACAAAATCAGTGGTCTTGTGTCAGGAACCTTTGGATTTAAATTGAGTTATGTTTGTGCAAAAAAAAAAAAGTATCTTAATTTTTTTATACTAATCTCTTAGGGGTAATCCATAAAATAAATGGTGCAACGTAGCTATACAAAAATCAGAAGTCGGTGAGCCCGACGCCATTGCAGTAGACCTCCCAAATGGCATTGAGATTGGTTTTGAAATGGACGAGATATTGAGGTTCAAAATTGAAAGGCCAATATAAGAAGAATTTGAAAAACGATATAAAAAGGAATGAAATATCTCGCTAACAGACCTCAACATTCAGCACTAAAATGCCCTGACAAACACAATGGGACGAGATGGGGGCATATTCAGAGTGGTTTGGCCATAAGCACATGGCATGGTGCTAAATTGAAGATTTATACTGGCAGCAATGATAGGGCTGAGAACATAGCGTAGTCAAACTTGCAACTCAAAAACTACTTTAAATGCAATGACACTGCTGTTTTACATAATTGTTCTACATAGGAATATTTCAAGTCCCGTACAACGCAAGTGGCTTCAAGTCACTATGCCCAAATGCCGAAATCGAATTCCCACAACGATGCTCGCTCCATACAAATAGTAAGAAAGTATTGGCCTAAGAAAGAAGCTAATATGACAGGAATTTGAAAAACACCTGATATAAAATTGAATTAGAAATCCTGGCCCAGCTGTAAAAAAGTAAAATGATAATACTGCGTTTGGCATAGTGCAACAGCGCCCCCTGTGCAAAGACATCTTGGAAAAAAGCTAACGGGACCAGGCTCCGTAGTAATGTCATCAAACAAACAAACGCGTTTGTACAAAATATTGTGCAGTAACTATGACCGACACTGGAGTAAAACTTATATTAATTAACAACCAAAGCAAATACTACAATCTGAAACATGTTACTAACGGATGACCTTCAGGATTAAAAACGCTCTGACAGGCAGAGTAAAAAAGAACTGACTTTAAACCAATGAATCAGGGGAGAGCGCGAACGCAGTCCCCACTACCAGAAATTATGCAGTCGAGATTCCCACATTTGGGGAATTCGCAGGGGTCAGCACAGCCGGAGTGCAATGGCTGAGCCTCGCCCTGGGTGAACCACCTTCTTGATCATGGTATCTCCCCTGCCAGGTAAGTATGAGTTGTACACATCAGGGAAGGGAGTCCTACTCTTTAGCATACATTTTACACTGACGGGTACCACATTCTACCAGTCACTCGAGTGACCATTTCTTGCAACTTCAGCAAATCAGATGATTACCACTTTCAACCCAGTAAGTAGTTCAGATAGGTCAACTGTCTATTTTTTTCCACAATCACCTGATGTGCCTTTTTTTCTATCTTCCCACAATGCACCGGTATGAATTCCCCCAGTCAGAAAGAGTGCCCTGGATACATCACTGAATCCAGATCCCGTTTGGAGTTGTGCACTAAATGTTACAAACTACCATTCTTCAAGATACTGATGTAACAGACATCCCCAAATGGAATTACTGAGGGGTCATCTGATCTTTTGTTGGCAGCATTTGAATTAGTCTATATTTATTAGGAAAATGCACTCCACAACAACATCCTGAAAAGCCTGGTATTGCCTGGTGGTCCCTCGGAGTTCTACCCGAGCCCAGCCGTGCTTTGTACCACAGCCATTGCACTCCGGCTGTGCCGACTCCTGCAAATTCCCCGAATGTTGGCATTTTCGAATGCATAATCTCAAGGGGCTTAAAAAATATATAATGTACATGAATTGTTCAACATTGTGAAACAGCACCCCCTATACAAAACACCGTGGAAAAAGCTTACAGCACCTGGTATTCCCAGGCGGTCTCCCATCCAAGTACTAACCAAGCCTGACCCTGCTTAGCTTCCGAGATCAGACGAGATCGGGCGTATTCAGAGTGGTATGGCCGTAAGCAACAGGCCCGGTGCAAAATGCGATATTTAAACTGGTGGCAATGATATGGCTGAGAACATACCACATTCAAATTTGCAACTGCGCTCTTGATATGAAAAAATGTACTTTAAATGTAGAGATACTAACCAAGGCATAAAAACGATAAATGTATACCAACAAATGTATTTTAAGAAAAAAGTTTGCATTTGCTGAAAGCCTCAAAAGGCAGGAAATTAAATTCATCAGCCCAAACACGAACATCAGCCCGCTCTAACATCAAGGTGTATCAGCACAGATCTCTGACAACATGCTACAGCCATGTACAATATCTACTCTGTGTCAAACAACATCGGATTGTTCAACATTCAGATCGGATTGTTTAAGATTCAAACCCCTCAAATGATTCATAATCTTAGAGTAATTCTGCATATTAAAGTTAGAGGAAAATGTACTCATTTTGCACTTTTCCAACATGTGTCCTCTTTGGGACCACATTTCTCGTATCAATCTTTCAACATAGCTTGTCCATAAAGTGTGTCTTAACATAGCAGACCTTTTTTAAACTGTAAATGGACATATACATAATTATTCATAGTTCTCAAAGTAATTGACCACTAAACAGAGTCATGGCTAACTAACTGTGCATTCACAGTCACTCAATGATAGTGTCACACACAAATCACTTTGATTCTCACTATGGGAATGAATGTTATAATGTTGCGTGTAATATAGTGCCCTCCATAATGACCAATCATTTATTTATTTGCCTCTTTAAATAACATGTGGTTTAAGTGCACATTGTCAGATTTTAACAAAGGACATGTTTCATACATTTTGGTTTCAGCATGTTGAAATGACAGCAGTGTGTACACAGTCAAAAAAATCTCAGAGTTTGGAGTTTGACAATTTATCTGCAACTCTGCAAATTTATCAAAATGTCGAATTTTGAGGTCTAATTCAAATGTAATAAAATGCACAGTCATTAGAAAAGGCACTTATAATTCTCAATTATGGACAAAATCAGTGGTCTTGTGTCAGGAACCTTTGGATTTAAATTGAGTTATGTTTGTGCAAAAAAAAAAGTATCTTAATTTTTTTATACTAATCTCTTAGGGGTAATCCATAAAATAAATGGTGCAACGTAGCTATACAAAAATCAGAAGTCGGTGAGCCCGACGCCATTGCAGTAGACCTCCCAAATGGCATTGAGATTGGTTTTGAAATGGACGAGATATTGAGGTTCAAAATTGAAAGGCCAATATAAGAAGAATTTGAAAAACGATATAAAAAGGAATGAAATATCTCGCTAACAGACCTCAACATTCAGCACTAAAATGCCCTGACAAACACAATGGGACGAGATGGGGGCATATTCAGAGTGGTTTGGCCATAAGCACATGGCATCGTGCTAAACTGAAGATTTATACTGGCAGCAATGATAGGGCTGAGAACATAGCGTAGTCAAACTTGCAACTCAAAAACTACTTTAAATGTAATGACACTGCTGTTTTACATAATTGTTTTACATAGGAATATTTCAAGTCCCGTACAACGCAAGTGGCTTCAAGTCACTACGACCAAATGCCGAAATCGAATTCCCACAACGATGCTCGCTCCATACAAATAGTAAGAAAGTATTGGCCTAAGAAAGAAGCCAATATGACAGGAATTTGAAAAACACCTGATATAAAATTGAATTAGAAATCCTGACCCAGCTGTAAAAAAGTAAAATGATAATACTGCGTTTGGCATAGTGCAACAGCGCCCCCTGTGCAAAGACATCTTGGAAAAAAGCTAACGGGACCAGGCTCCGTAGTAATGTCATCAAACAAACAAACGCGTTTGTACAAAATATTGTGCAGTAACTATGACCGACACTGGAGTAAAACTTATATTAATTAACAACCAAAGCAAATACTACAATCTGAAACATGTTACTAACGGATGACCTTCAGGATTAAAAACGCTCTGACAGGCAGAGCAAAAAAGAACTGACTTTAAACCAATGAATCAGGGGAGAGCGCGAACGCAGTCCCCACTACCAGAAATTATGCAGTCGAGATTCCCACATTTGGGGAATTCGCAGGGGTCAGCACAGCCGGAGTGCAATGGCTGAGCCTCGCCCTGGGTGAACCACCTTCTTGATCATGGTATCTCCCCTGCCAGGTAAGTATGAGTTGTACACATCAGGGAAGGGAGTCCTACTCTTTAGCATACATTTTACACTGACGGGTACCACATTCTACCAGTCACTCGAGTGACCATTTCTTGCAACTTCAGCAAATCAGATGATTACCACTTTCAACCCAGTAAGTAGTTCAGATAGGTCAACTGTCTATTTTTTCCACAATCACCTGATGTGCCTTTTTTTCTATCTTCCCACAATGCACCGGTATGAATTCCCCCAGTCAGAAAGAGTGCCCTGGATACATCACTGAATCCAGATCCCGTTTGGAGTTGTGCACTAAATGTTACAAACTACCATTCTTCAAGATACTGATGTAACAGACATCCCCAAATGGAATTACTGAGGGGTCATCTGATCTTTTGTTGGCAGCATTTGAATTAGTCTATATTTATTATGAAAATGCACTCCACAACAACATCCTGAAAAGCCTGGTATTGCCTGGTGGTCCCTCGGAGTTCTACCCGAGCCCAGCCGTGCTTTGTACCACAGCCATTGCACTCCGGCTGTGCCGACTCCTGCAAATTCCCCGAATGTTGGCATTTTCGAATGCATAATCTCAGGGGGCTTAAAAAATATATAATGTACATGAATTGTTCAACATTGTGAAACAGCACCCCCTATACAAAACACCGTGGAAAAAGCTTACAGCACCTGGTATTCCCAGGCGGTCTCCCATCCAAGTACTAACCAGGCCTGACCCTGCTTAGCTTCCGAGATCAGACGAGATCGGGCGTATTCAGAGTGGTATGGCCGTAAGCAACAGGCCCGGTGCAAAATGCGATATTTAAACTGGTGGCAATGATATGGCTGAGAACATACCACATTCAAACTTGCAACTGCGCTCTTGATATGAAAAAATGTACTTTAAATGTAGAGATACTAACCAAGGCATAAAAACGATAAATGTATACCAACAAATGTATTTTAAGAAAAAAGTTTGCATTTGCTGAAAGCCTCAAAAGGCAGGAAATTAAATTCATCAGCCCAAACACGAACATCAGCCCGCTCTAACATCAAGGTGTATCAGCACAGATCTCTGACAACATGCTGCAGCCATGTACAATATCTACTCTGTGTCAAACAACATCGGATTGTTCAACATTCAGATCGGATTGTTTAAGATTCAAACCCCTCAAATGATTCATAATCTTAGAGTAATTCTGCATATTAAAGTTAGAGGAAAATGTACTCATTTTGCACTTTTCCAACATGTGTCCTGTTTGGGACCACATTTCTCGTATCAATCTTTCAACATAGCTTGTCCATAAAGTGTGTCTTAACATAGCAGACCTTTTTTAAACTGTAAATGGACATATACATAATTATTCATAGTTCTCAAAGTAATTGACCACTAAACAGAGTCATGGCTAACTAACTGTGCATTCACAGTCACTCAATGATAGTGTCACACACAAATCACTTTGATTCTCACTATGGGAATGAATGTTATAATGTTGCGTGTAATATAGTGCCCTCCATAATGACCAATCATTTATTTATTTGCCTCTTTAAATAACATGTGGTTTAAGTGCACATTGTCAGATTTTAACAAAGGACATGTTTCATACATTTTGGTTTCAGCATGTTGAAATGACAGCAGTGTGTACACAGTCAAAAAAATCTCAGAGTTTGGAGTTTGACAATTTATCTGCAACTCTGCAAATTTATCAAAATGTCGAATTTTGAGGTCTAATTCAAATGTAATAAAATGCACAGTCATTAGAAAAGGCACTTATAATTCTCAATTATGGACAAAATCAGTGGTCTTGTGTCAGGAACCTTTGGATTTAAATTGAGTTATGTTTGTGCAAAAAAAAAAGTATCTTAATTTTTTTATACTAATCTCTTAGGGGTAATCCATAACATAAATGGTGCAACGTAGCTATACAAAAATCAGAAGTCGGTGAGCCCGACGCCATTGCAGTAGACCTCCCAAATGGCATTGAGATTGGTTTTGAAATGGACGAGATATTGAGGTTCAAAATTGAAAGGCCAATATAAGAAGAATTTGAAAAACGATATAAAAAGGAATGAAATATCTCGCTAACAGACCTCAACATTCAGCACTAAAATGCCCTGACAAACACAATGGGACGAGATGGGGGCATATTCAGAGTGGTTTGGCCATAAGCACATGGCATGGTGCTAAATTGAAGATTCATACTGGCAGCAATGATAGGGCTGAGAACATAGCGTAGTCAAACTTGCAACTCAAAAACGACTTTAAATGTAATGACACTGCTGTTTTACATAATTGTTTTACATAGGAATATTTCAAGTCCCGTACAACGCAAGTGGCTTCAAGTCACTACGACCAAATGCCGAAATCGAATTCCCACAACGATGCTCGCTCCATACAAATAGTAAGAAAGTATTGGCCTAAGAAAGAAGCCAATATGACAGGAATTTGAAAAACACCTGATATAAAATTGAATTAGAAATCCTGGCCCAGCTGTAAAAAAGTAAAATGATAATACTGCGTTTGGCATAGTGCAACAGCGCCCCCTGTGCAAAGACATCTTGGAAAAAAGCTAACGGGACCAGGCTCCGTAGTAATGTCATCAAACAAACAAACGCGTTTGTACAAAATATTGTGCAGTAACTATGACCGACACTGGAGTAAAACTTATATTAATTAACAACCAAAGCAAATACTACAATCTGAAACATGTTACTAACGGATGACCTTCAGGATTAAAAACGCTCTGACAGGCAGAGTAAAAAAGAACTGACTTTAAACCAATGAATCAGGGGAGAGCGCGAACGCAGTCCCCACTACCAGAAATTATGCAGTCGAGATTCCCACATTTGGGGAATTCGCAGGGGTCAGCACAGCCGGAGTGCAATGGCTGAGCCTCGCCCTGGGTGAACCGTTATTTCTTTTATTGAGTTTCACTTACTTTCCCTTTTACATTTCATTTACATTCATACTTACATTCATACTTACATTTACTTACATTTACTGACATTTACTGACATTTACTTACATTTACTTACATAACACATATCTACATTACAGATGTCAAACAGTAACAAACAGAGTTACATTTAAACATGACCGCAGACAATACCAAAATACATTAAGACATTACTGAGTTTCACTTACTTTCACTTTTACATTTCATTTACATTCATTCTTACATTTACTTACATTTACTTACATTTACTTACATAACACATATTTACATTGCAAACGTCAGACAGTAACAAACAGAGTTACATTTAAACATGACCGCAGACAATACCACAATACATTAAGACAGTAGACAGTACACAGTAAACATTACATACATTACCCAAGGGAAGGCTTCGGGAGTGTAGGTGTCCGGCTGTAGGTGTATTGTCCAGGGTGTCCGTGTCATATGTGTAATTCTGTGCTGTTGTGAATTTTCCATTTTGTGTTTGTGGTGCTCTTTCCGGCTTTGTGACAGTCCAGGTGATAGTAGTCCTTGATGTGGTTGGTGATCTGCCGGGTGATGATGATGTTGTGAAGTTCCTGTTTTTGAAAAAACATGATGTTGCGTGCGTCCCATAAAGTGTGCTTGGTGATGTTGATCACCCTCCAGGCAATCTCCTCCTCAGCAGATGTGATCCCGTTGCGGGGGCCGAGGAGGATATCCCGGAGGGTCAGTGACTGTGTGTCAGTGTATGTGTCCAGGAAAGTGAAAATGGATTGCCAGATAGATTTGGCCTTTCTGCAGTGCCACAGGAGGTGATCTCCGGTTTCCTTTCCATTACAGCGAGGGTACGGGCATGTCTCCGCCAGGGCCAAGCTCCTCCTGAACATGGGGAGAGCTTTCAGCACAGCTAGCCACGCCAGGTCTTTCTGTGTGTTCAGAAGGCATGGGTGATTTATGTTTTTCCAAACTGTAGTGGCTGTGCTGTGGGTCGTGTTGTCGGGTCTGTGTAAATGTTCCTGTGCATTTGTGGTGTTTTTGATTTCCTGAAATGTCCAGTGAGTGAGCTGTGCAGTGTGCAGACGTGCTGTGTAGATGTACCGGCGGAGTGACCTGTAGGGCTGGGGGGGGTCCCAGGAGTAGGGGTGCCTGTGATCCAGGATGCAGAGCCCCAGGGGTCTTAAGCTGGTGGTGAAGTAAAAACGGGTCATGTATCCGGTTTTGTTACTGCGGTTTTTTATGGAGTTGATGTGGTAGGCGAGGCTCTGCATCCTGATCAGTTCTGCGACGTTTGGCATGCCTCTACCCCCGTTCCTAGGGTCCTTCCACATGATCAGCCTCTTTACCCTCTCCTGCCTACTCCCCCAGACAAAACCAAAGACAATTTTGTTAATTTGTTTCTCAATATGCTTGTCTGGGGGAAAGATCTTTCCGACATAGGCGAGGATCGGGTAAAGGATAGTCTGTACTATGAGGATTCTCCCCGTCATTGACAGTGCCCTGGAACTCCAACTGCAGGTCTTAGCTCGAGCCCGGCCGAGGGCCCCGGCCCAGCTCCGGCCCCCGGAGTTGGTCCTGTCGAACGTGACGCCAAGGATGTTCACGGATGTACGAATGGGAAATGTGTCCGACAGGACCTGGTCGACCGCCCAGGCCCTGGACACAAACACCTCGCTCTTGGTCTTGTTAATTATTGCGGAGGTGGCTGTGCAGAAGTGGTCCAGAGTCCTAATGATGTGCTGTACAGAGGTTTGTTCAGTGCAGAAAAGTGTGATGTCGTCCATGTATGCAAGTGCCTTGAGTTGTTCTGTGCACCCTGGGAGTGTGTAGCCGGTGATGTCTGTGTTTGTCCTGATTTTGTGTAAGAGTGGTTCCAGGCAGTGTATGTACAGTAGTGCAGAAAGTGGGCAACCCTGTCTAACCCCTGAGTGTATGGGAAAGTGTTCTGTAGTGTGTCCATTAACCAATATTTTTGCTGTGTTGTTTTGATAGATGATGTGAATCCATTTTCTAAGACCAAGAGGGAGGTTCATTGCCTCCAGGACCTTAAACATGTAGCTATGGCCCACTCTGTCGAAGGCCTTCTCCTGATCTAGATTAAACATGCAAAAAGGTTTCGACCGTTCGACAGAGTGGGCCATGATGTCCCGAATGAGCACCAGGTTATCGGCGGTCGACCTCTCCGGGACCCCGCAAGCCTGGTCCGGACCCACGACCTGAGGGGTAGCCTCCTGGAGCCTGTACATGAGGGCCTTCGCCAAGAGCTTGTAGTCGGCCCCCAAGAGGTCAATATGCCTCCAGTTTGTCAGGCTACGCTCATCACCCTTGCCCTTGTAAATAAGGGTGATGACGCTCTCTGTCATCGAGGGGGCCAACCGGCCCTCACTGTACACCGCGGAGAGCACCGATGTTAAATCTACCTTGAGGTGTTCCCAAAAGGTTTGGCAGTACTCGGCCGGGAGCCCGTCGGGACCCGGAGTTTTGCCGGTGTTCAGGCCTTTCACCACGTGGGTGAGCTCCTCCACGGACAGACTCTCCTCCTCCTCCTCCTCCTCCTCCTCTCCTTCTCCTGCCCGGGGTGCTATGGCTGGGATGTCCTGTAGGTATGTGTCCATCATGTGCTCATCCATGTGCTTTGTGCTATACAGATCAGTGTAGAATGCCCTGATGTGGTTGTGTATATTCTGTTCACCCGTGATAATAATAATAATAATAATAAACTTTATTTATAAAGCACATTTAAAACAACCATGGTTGACCAAAGTGCTGTACAAAACAAAACCAGGCTATAAAATTAAAGATAAAATGAAATAAAATGAAATAAAATGAAATAAAATGAAATAAAATTAAATGAAATAAAATTAAATGAAATAAAATTAAATGAAATGAAATAAAATGAAATACAAGTACATCATCTGGATTCCCCATTTATGTCTGACATAAAGGCCTCACTAAAAAGGTGGGTTTTTAACAGGGATTTAAAAATATCTATGTTTTGGGCAGATTTAATATGTGGCGGTAGGCTGTTCCACAACTTGGGGCCAGCTACCTCAAAGGCCCGGTCACCCCTCCTAGCTCTCCTCGACATAGGGACATCCAAAAGTTGCTGATTGCATGATCTAAGTGATCTAGCTGGGGTATACATATTGAGGAGTTCAGACAAGTATGTAGGTGCTAGACCATTCATTGCCTTAAAAACAAATAATAAAATTTTAAAATTTATCCTGTAACGGACAGGAAGCCAATGTAGGGATGACAGTGCTGGTGTAATATGCTCCCGTTTTTTTTTTGCCAGTCAGAAGGCGGGCAGCAGCGTTCTGCACTAGCTGCAGACGGCAGAGAGAGGACTGGTCTAAGCCTATATATAGAGAATTGCAGTAGTCCAGCCGAGATGTTATAAAAGCATGGACCACTCTTTCCAAATCTTTTTGAGAAAGATAGGCCTTGACCTTGGCTATTTGTCTTAACTGAAAAAAGGCAGCTTTGACAACAGCACTAATTTGCTTCTCAAATTTAAAGGCACTGTCAAAGGTGATGATTTGTCCTGTGTTGTCCAATAATGTCTGTATGTGATTCTTTTTGTTCTTGATCTTCCTAAAAAAGTAACGGGTGCATTTTTCATTTTGTTCTAGGTGTTGAACTCTGCTTTGATGTCTAATTTTTTCCTGTTCCTGTCTATAGAGTGCTGAGAGGTTGTGTTTGGCCTGTGTGATTTCTTGTGCGACCTGGAATCCCTGTGCCTGTAGTGCTGCTAGTCGTTGGAGTGTGCTGTGCAATTTTTTTGTTTCTTCCCTCCTTTTCTGTGCCTGCCTGCGTCCTGCCGTGATGAAGTAACCCTTAGTGCGTGTCTTGACCATTTCCCACCATTCTACGGGTGACGTGAAGAGTTCCTTGAGTGATGCCCATTCTTGTCGTCTATTGATGTATGCCTGTTTTATTGCTTTGTCCTCTAGTAGTGATGTGTTTAGTTTCCAGATTCCTCTCCCCCTGTGTGTTTGTGCTGGTATTGTAATCTGGATGGTGAGTGCTTTGTGATCTGAAAAGAAGACTGTTTGTGCTGTGATGTTCTGTGATTGTATCTGATGTCTCAGAAGGAGGAGGTCTATCCGGGAAAAGGATTTGCCACAGGAACTCACCCACGTGTAGCGTGGCACCAGGTCCCGACCGGCGTCAGTGAGGGAGTAGTCCGCTATGACTGACGCCAGCTCCCGACTCGAGCGGTCCCTCAACAGCCGGCTCCGATCCTCATCCCTCAGGGCACAGTTGAAGTCCCCTGCCATCACGACGGGGAGGTTTCCCAAAAGGATTGGACGCAGCTTGGTGAAAAAGGCTGTGCGCTCATTTTGGTTTGCGGGTGCATAAACATTAATAACCTTGAAGTGAAAATTGTTATAAACAAGTTCAACTGCTAAAATCCTTCCTGCCTCCACCACTTTTTTCCGGGTTATCTTGACTGAGTTATTCTTGATTAATATTGCCACCCCATCTGCACGTGCCACACTCGAACCCGACCACACCGAATCCCCTATGGCCCATTCATTCTGATAATCTATGTAATCTGTTAAAAAGGGGATTCTACACTCTTGTAAACATAAAATGTCTGTGTTTTGTGTTGTGAGGAATGCCATGACGTCTGCCCTTTTCTTATTGTTGTGAATACTGCGTACGTTTAATGTGAGGATGTTTAATGTGCTCATGATTGTTGTTGTAGTGGTAACTAGTGCAATGACAGTGGTGTATGTATGGTACTGCGTCCAGTCCATAGCTGATCACGGGAGGTGATATTTACTTCTGCCCTTTCCCTGTTCTAGATTCTGGAGGACCCCCCCCCGGGTGGTTTGGAGGAGGACCTGGCGGGTAGAGTGGTGAGGGGTGTGGCTGGCTTACCGGCTCTCGACGCACCCAGGGCTGCCTGCGAAGCGTGCACTGGTCCAGCTGTGTCCGGGCAGGTGTCAATGTAAAGTTTGGTGAGTAGGAGTGTTTCCCTAGATACGCGTGTCTGTGGGGGTGGTCGTGTCTGTGGGTGTTGTAATTTGACCGTCCTGTCTATAACTTCTCCCCATATGTAGTCCAGTTCAGGTGCGTCGTCTTTGTCAGGTGTGCTGTGTGAAGTTCTGGGTCTGGTGGGTTTTGCTGGTGCTGGTTGTGCTGGTTCTGTCATCGTTTTCCCAGAGGAGCGGTGTGTCCTTTGGGTGACTACGGGTTAGGGGGGTATTTGGGTAGTGGTCGGGCTGTCCGTCTGTGCGTGTTTTACTGGCTGTGCTGGTTTGTCAGGTTGTGTCGGCGGTTCCACTGTCTGTGGAGGTGGCGGTGGTGGCTATTTTTCTGGTGGTGGTAGTGGTGGTGGTGGGGGTTGTTTTTCTGCTTGTGTGGGTTCTGGTTCTGTGTTCTGATTGGTGGAGGTGGTGGTAGTTATTTTCCTTTCCCGTGGTCGGGGGTCTCTTTCTTTTTCCAAAGATGTCTGGTGACAGTGTGTCTGTTGTGTTGTCTGTATCTGTGGGCAGAGTGGAGGGTGTGCTGTCTGTGATCTCGATCTCCTCGTCCTCGCTCTTGACTTCTATCTGTTCAGTGTCTGTAGTGGTGGAAGGGGAGTTGGTGCTAGTACTGTCTTGTGTCGTGCACTGTCCAGGATTTCCACACGGGAATGAGTCTGTCTGTGTGTCTGGTCCAACTGTCTCCATCTGTGAGGGGTTTGGGGGCTGGTCTGTGTCGGGTTCTCTCTCAGTCTGTGGTGTAGGGGTGGGTTGTTCTGTGGTGGCGGGGTGCTGAGGGGGGGTCTGTGCGGGTTCTGTGGTTGGGGAGAAAAAAGGAGGAAAATGGGGAAGGGAGGAGAATGGACTAAGAAAAAGGTTGTTTTATTGGTTTTTATAATTTCTTTCAATTTAAAATCTTTTTTTCTTTTTTTAAAACACACTCAATAATACAAAATAATAATTTTAACAAAAACAAGCACCACTTTCAAAACTAGACAAGAATTCTAAATTAAATGAAACATAACTTTCAACAAAGGTGTGCAAACAGATGATTAAACAAATGAAAACTAAGTCTTTCGAAAAATCATATCAAAACAAAAGGAAAGCAACAAAGTGAGTTAAAAAAAAAAACCCAAGACAGGCAAGGATATTTTAAAAAAAAGGGTCCATCTTGCTCGGGTTCAGCAGGTGTTGAGGACCTCTTGCCCCTCTTGGGGGGGTGGACTATATAACCAGTTCTTTCCAGTGGTCCACCCCCCATTTCTCTCTCGCCAGGGTCTTGTTGATATGAAAGTCCAGGATCACGCTGTCTTGGAGGAGGTTTTGTATCCTCCTCCAGAGAGTGATCAGGTCTACAGTTGTTTTTTGGTAGACCTTGATGTTCCTTGTCTCCCACAGGACCTGCTTTACTATGTTAATGATCCTCCACTGATGCTGGAGCTTGAACTAAGAAAAAGAGCACAGAATGCTCTTAGAAAGCAACGAAACAGCCCAGTGGCCCTCGGTCCACCACTAGAACCCCAGTGGTGGGCAACATGCCTAACTGAGCTGAAAAGAAACCTGAACAAAAGGCACAGCAAGAAAGAAACATGTGATCACGGTATCTCCCCTACCTGTGCAAACCTTTTCCTTTTAAAAGATTTTATTGTATCTTCACAGATATACAGTTTAAATCACGTTTACATATTACATGGTCAAGGTTTTCCTCTTAAATATAAATACAAACAGTTTAATACATAAATACACACATAAATAATTTACGACATAAAACACACACAAAAACCACATACTAACATCCATGGATACATAAAAAACATATAAAGCACATACAAAACTAAAACAGTAAAATGTAAGAAATTATTATTGTTATTATTATTTTTTAAAAGGCAAAGTCTTACAAAACCCCAGACCACAACCCAAAATGATACACAATTTTTCCTTTAAAACCAACCACTTTTGTACGGAACAGAATGTGTCTTTAACAATATCACACCACCCAGACCATTCACCAACACAAAGTACCTGGCTCCTGTGATCTGTCTCAGTCCAGGCCCACAGCGTCCCAAGCGTCTGCCCCCCACATGCTCCGTGCCTTCTCTCGTCCATGCCTCCTCCAGTCCCGCCTCATGTAGTCCTTTACGGAGGCCTTCGCGATCAGCCACGCCTCCTCTGGTGACAAGGCCCGGTCCTCCAACACGAGGAAAGACCTGCACGTCCAAAGGCCCCATCTGCAGGCGTTTAAAGACAGCCATGCTGTCCTCCCTTTAGGGCCTCCCAGCACTGTCCTGCTCCCACCAAACAACACCAGCTGCCCGTCTAAAATTCCTCCGGTCAGGAAAAACCGGAGCAGCGGTAGAGCCAGCCTCCGGAACCTCTGGGCATACTCGCAGTCCCACAGGGCGTGACGGACAGTCTCCGGCTCCAAGCAAGCTTCTCGGGGGCAGACCGCAGTCCTCGCCATTCGGCGTGCGTGCATCACAGCACGGACCGACAGGACGCCATGGGCGATTAGCCAGGCCATTTCTTTGTGTCGGTTAAACAGGTCCGGATGGGTCACCGCGCTCCAAATCCTCTCGGCTTGGCCTAGTGCCAGCCCGCGCACCGGACACATCGGATCCCTGGCCTGCACAAAAGAGAACAAAAGATGGTGAGAAGTTAAAACCTCCTCTCCCTCCTTCTCCAACCCAAATCTTTTTTTTAAATGCCGGTACTGGCTGATAAAAACCGGGCGTAACAAAGGCGACCGGTACTGTCAGCGGCACTTTCACTATTTCCAGTCGCCTAAAATAACCCCCCATAAAAAACCGAACAAAGAAACCTGCTTTAGTAGACAAAGACACACATAAAGACACATGTAACGAGACAAACCTACACATTAAAAATCAATACAAATCGGGAACCCCCCTCCCCCCTTGCCCTCCAGCTCTTTTCACCCACTCCCTCCGGATCCGTTCCCATCCCCCTCCCCATAAAAAACGACGAAAAACAACACGGTCCAGCCGAGACAGAACAGAACGTGACGGTACAAACACAACACCCACGAACAACAACAACGGCAACAACACAGACTTAATAATTAAAATTTTTCCCTCCGTAGTCAATTGCCTCAACTGCCAGAACTGGACCTTTTTTTCCACTTTCTTTAAAATGTTTTCCCAATTGCTCCCTCCCAGTCCCTCTGAATCAAACTCTACCCCTAAAACTTTTATAACCCCCCCACTCTCTTTTAAGGGGAGTTCCCGCCTCTCTGCCTCCCCCCACTGTCCATACAGTTTCACCACAGCCTTGTCTGTATTTAATTTTGCTCCGAATGCTTTCCCATATAGTTCTGTTTTCTTTAAAATTCTGGTTACCGACACCCCATCCACTGTTAAAATGGTGACATCATCCATGTACAGGATACACCTGGCCTCCCTCCCCCCACCCCCTGGGATTTTCAGCCCCGAAATCCAGGTGTCCCTTCTCAGGACCTGTGCCAGTGGTTCCATACAGCAGACGAACAGGAGAGGGGATAACGGGCACCCTTGGCGGACACCGCAGTTTACTGACACTGCACTACTCTGAAACCCATTAACCAGGAAAGTGCTCTTCGCCCCAGCGTACAGCAGCCCCACACGTGCTATGAACCTGGCCGGAAAACCCATTTTTTGCAGCACAGCGAACATGTACTGGTGCGAGACCCAATCATAAGCCTTTTCAAAATCTAAATTTACCACCGCTAGTCTCACAAACGTGTGCTGGGGAGGAGAGGCGCCCCCGGCGTCGCAGAGGGAGAAATCCTCGATGAGGGACCGCAGCAGGGTGCCGGAGCGATCCGGTCTTGGTTTGCTGTGGTCCTCATCTCTTAATGCACAGTTGAAATCTCCCCCTATGACGACGGGCATTGTGCAGTGTAACAGCGGTGATAGTTTAGTGAAATGGGAGACTCTCTCGGCCATGCTGGTGGGGCCGTACACGTTGATGACCCTGAGTAGGGAACCCCCGACCTTGAGATCGGTGATGAGGATTCGCCCACTCTCCACAATGCTATGCGCTGTTATTTTAACATAGGGATTTTTCATCAACGTGCTGACCCCATCAGCTCTGGCGATGTTAGAGCCAGACCAGAGAGAGTCTCCCATTCTCCATTCCTCCCCCAGAGCGCCATCCCACTCCCGAAACGGAATTCCACATTCCTGGAGCAGGACGACATCTGAGGGGATCTGTGATAGAATGGAGAAAACAGTGGTGCGTTTGTCGGGGTGTCTGATACTGCTAGTGTTGTGTGTGGTAAGTGTGAAGTTGTGTACCATAATGTTTATTGTTTGTGTGTGTCTGATGATCCGGTATGGCTGTTTGCCATGTTCTGACAGATTTGGTTGATTGTGTTAAAAATTGTGTCCGGGTTATTGTGGTGCCTACTCACCCCCTGATCCCATGGGTCTCCCCTCCTGACTGCCTGGGAGGTTCCGTCCTGGAGAGGTGGGGGTGGTTGTTCTTGCCCCAGGCCTCCTCCCAGGCCCTCCCGGGGATGTTGTCACCCCCTTTTGAGAGTCCGGACCGGGGGGTGGCTGGACCCTGATGGAGTGGGGGTGAAGCATGAAGCGTGCACAAGTGGTGTACAGATTTTGGTGGGTGAGTAGCAGGTTTGGGAAGGGGATTGGGCCTGGCAAAAGATTTGGAATTGTAAACCGGTTTTGTGTTTGATTGTACTGTTTGTCTTTTTGCATTGATTGGTTGGCGTGCTATTGCTGGGTTTGGAGGCTGGCTGGGTGATCTGATGCGTTTTCCCTTTCTTTTTGGTTTTTGCCACGGAGTGATGGAATTAGTGTCCGAGTCTGCAGATGAGGAGTCTGACCCCTCCACCACGATGGGGGTGTCGGAGTCAGGCTCCTCTTTAATTGTGGTGACGATGGGTTGGGTGACAGGGGGTGCTGTTGAGGTGGGGGTTACCGGTGTTGTGCTGCAGGGAAGGATTGGCAGTGTTTGTGTTGTGGGGGGTAAGCTGTCAGGCTGGGACAAAGGGGGAGTGGATGCTCCAGTGCGTGGTGTGGAGATGGGATGGGGTGGGGTGGGGTGGGGTGGGGTGGGGTGGGGTGCAGTGCTCCAGCAAGAAAGAAACACGAGGTATCTCCCCTGCCAGGTAAGTATGAGTTGTACGCATCAGGGAAGGGAGTCCTACTCTTTAGCATACATTTTACACTGACGGGTACCACATTCTACCAGTCACTCGAGTGACCATTTCTTGCAACTTCGGCAAATCAGATTACCGCTTTTAACCCAGTAAGTAGTTCAGATATGTCTGAGGAGGGTGACGCGTTTTAGCTTTTCCATGGTGCTCCCCCAGACAAAGCGGAAGGCCATCTGGGTAATTAGCTTCCCGGTGGCTTTGTCTGGGGGAAACACCCTCCCCACATAGAGCAGAATGGGTAGGACAATTGCCTTCAGGACAAGGATCTTACCTGCTATGGTCAAGGGCCGTGCACTCCAGCTCCGGATTTTGTTTTGGACATGGCGGAGGGCTCCCTCCCAGCTGATTCTCCCTCCTCTGTCAGCCTGGAAGGTCACCCCCAGGAGCTTGATGGTATTCCTACGCACAGGGAAGGAAACGGTCAGCTCCTCACTTCAATGTGGAGACAGAAACAGTTCACTCTTGTCCCTGTTGACCAGGGCGCCAGTGGCCACACAGAAGTCGTCCAACACCTTGATGGCACAAGCAACCGACCGACTATCTGTGGCGACGATGGAAATGTCATCCATGTACGCCATCACCTTAAACCGTTCCCCCCCAGCTCCAGGGAGTGGATAGCCCACCACCCCTGGATTGGCCCTGATGGCCTGGAGGAAGGTAGATGACGTACAGGAGAGATGCTAGAGGGCACCCCTGCCTGACGCCAGACCTGACATCAAACAGGGCAGAGGGCTGCTGATTGATAACCACTCTGCCCATTATGTCTGTCAGACAGATTTCTGTCCAGCACAGGAGGGGGCCAGGAATGTTCATTTTCTCCAGCACTCTCTCCAAGCACACATGACTCACCCAGTCAAATGCCTTTTCTTGGTCGAGACTGAGAAGGCACAAGGGGGACCTCCACTCCCCGGAGTGGATGATTAAATCCCTCGCGAGGAGCAGGTTGTCATCCCTGTGAACCTCCCCAGGTGATAGTAGTCCTTGATGTGGTTGGTGATCTGACGGGGGAAGATGATGTTGTGCAGTTCCTGTTTTTGGAAAAACATGATGTTGCGTGTGTCCCATAAAGTGTGCTTGGTGATCTTGATCACCCTCCAGGCAATCTCCTCCTCAGCAGATGTGATCCCGTTGCGGGGGCCGAGGAGGATATCCCGGAGGGTCAATGTGTCTGTGTATGTGTCCAGGAAAGTGAAAATGGATTGCCAGATAGATTTGGCTTTTCTGCAGTGCCACAGGAGGTGATCTCTGGTTTCCTTTCCATTACAGCGAGGGTACAGGCATGTCTCCGCCAGGGCCAAGCTCCTCCTGAACATGAACGCCCTGGTGGGGAGAGCTTTCAGCACAGCCAGCCACGCCAGGTCTTTCTGTGTGTTCAGAAGGCATGGGTGATTGATGTTTTTCCAAACTGTAGTGGCTGTGCTGTGGGTCGTGTTGTCGGGTCTGTGTAAATGTTTCTGTGCATTTGTGGTGTTTTTGATTTCCTGAAATGTCCAGTGAGTGAGCTGTGCAGTGTGCAGAAGTGCTGTGTAGATGTACCGGCGGAGTGGCGTGTAGGGCTGGGGGGGGGTCCCAGGAGTAGGGGTGCCTGTGATCCAGGATGCAGAGCCCCAGGGGTCTTAAGCTGGTGGTGAAGTAAAAACGGGTCATGTATCCAGTTTTGTGACTGCGGTTTTTTATGGAGTTGATGTGGTAGGCGAGGCTCTGCATCCTGATCAGTTCTGCGACGTTTTGCATGCCTCTACCCCCGTTCCTAGGGTCCTTCCACATGATCAGCCTCTTTACCCTCTCCTGCCTACTCTCCCAGACAAAACCAAAGACAATTTTGTTTATTTGTTTCTCAATATGCTCTTTCCAACATAGGCGAGGATCGGGTAAAGGATAGTCTGTACTATGAGGATTCTCCCCGTCATTGACAGTGCCCTGGAACTCCAACTGCAGGTCTTAGCTCGAGCCTGGCCGAGGGTCCTGGCCCAGCTCCGACCCCAGGAGTTGGTCCTGTCGAACGTGACGCCAAGGATGTTCACGGATGTACGGATGGGAAATGTGTCCGACAGGACCTGGTCGACCGTCCAGGCCCTGGACACAAACACCTCGCTCTTGGTCTTGTTTATTATTGCGGCTGTGGCTGTGCAGAAGTGGTCCAGAGTCCTAATGATTTGTTCAGTGCAGAAAAGTGTGATGAGTTTTTCTGTGCACCGTGGGAGTGTGTAGCCGGTGATGTCTGTGTTTGTCCTGATTTTGTGTAAGAGTGGTTCCAGGCAGTGTATGTACAGTAGTGCAGAAAGTGGGCAACCCTGTCGAACCCCTGAGTGTATGGGAAAGTGTTCTGTAATGTGTCCATTAACCAGTATTTTTGCTGTGTTGTTTTGATAGATGATGTGAATCCATTTTCTAAGACCAAGAGGGAGGTTCATTGCCTCCAGGACCTTAAACATGTAGCTATGGCCCACTCTGTCGAAGGCCTTCTCCTGATCTAGATTAAACATGCAAAATGGTTTCGACCGTTCGACAGAGTGGGCCATGATGTTCCGAATGAGTACCAGGTTATCGGCGGTCGACCTCTCCGGGACCCCGCAAGCCTGGTCCGGACACACGACCTGAGGGGTAGTCTCCTGGAGCCTGTACATGAGGGCCTTCGCCAAGAGCTTGTAGTCGGCCCCCAAGAGGTTAATAGGCCTCCAGTTTTTCAGGCTACGCTCATCACCCTTGCCCTTGTAAATAAGGGTGATGACGCTCTCTGTCATCGAGGGGGCCAACCGGCCCTCACTGTACACCGCGGAGAGCACCGATGTTAAATCTACCTTGAGGTGTTCCCAAAAGGTTTGGTAGTACTCGGCCGGGAGCCCGTCGGGTGAGCTCCTCCACGGACAGACTCTCCTCCTCCTCTCTTTCTCCTGCCCGGGGTGCTATGGCTGGGATGTCTTGTAGGTATGTGTCCACCATGTGCTCATCCATGTGCTTTGTGCTATACAGATCAGTGTAGAATGCCCTGATGTAGTTGTGTATATTCTGTTCACCCGTGATGATTTGTCCTGTGTTGTCTAGTAATGTCTGTATGTGATACTTTTTGTTCTTTATCTTCCTAAAAAAGTAACGGGTGCATTTTTCATTTTGTTCTAGGTGTTGAACTCTGCTTTGATGTCTAATTTTTTCCTGCTCCTGTCTTTAGAGTGCTGAGAGGTTGTGTTTGGCCTGTGTGATTTCTTGTGCGACCTGGAATCCATGTGCCTGTAGTGCTGCTAATCGTTGGAGTGTGCTGTGCAATTTTTTTGTTTGTTCCCTCCTTTTCTGTGCCTGCCTGCGTCCTGCCGTGATGAAGTAACCCTTAGTGCGTGTCTTGACCATTTCCCACCATTCTACGGGTGACGTGAAGAGTTCCTTGAGTGATGCCCATTCTTGTAGTCTATTGATGTATGCCTGTTTTATTGCTTTGTCCTCTAGTAGTGATGTGTTTAGTTTCCAGATTCCTCTCCCCCTGTGTGTTTGTGCTGGTATTGTAATCTGGATGGTGAGTGCTTTGTGATCTGAAAAGAAGACTGTTTGTGCTGTGATGTTCTGTGATTGTATCTGATGGCTCAGAAGGAGGAGGTCTATCCGGGAAAAGGATTTGCCACAGGAACTCACCCACGTGTAGCGTGGCACCAGGTCCCGACCGGCGTCAGTGAGGGAGTAGTCCGCTATGACTGACGCCAGCTCCCGACTCGAGCGGTCCCCTCCACGGCCGGCTCCGATCCTCATCCCTCAGGGCACAGTTGAAGTCCCCTGCCATCACGACGGGGAGGTTTCCCAAAAGGATTGGACGCAGCTTGGGGAAAAAGGCTGTGCGCTCATTTTGGTTTGCGGGTGCATAAACATTAATAACCTTGAAGTGAAAATTGTTATAAACAAGTTCAACTGCTAAAATCCTTCCTGCCTCCACCACTTTTTTCTGGGTTATCTTGACTGAGTTATTCTTGATTAATATTGCTACCCCATCTGCACATGCCACACTCGAACCCAACCACACCGAATCCCCTATGGCCCATTCGTTCTGATAATCTATGTAATCTGTTAAAAAGGGGATTCTACACTCTTGTAAACATAAAATGTCTGTGTTTAGTGTTGTGAGGAATGCCATGACGTCTGCCCTTTTCTTATTGTTGTGAATACTGCGTACGTTTAATGTGAGGATGTTTAATGTACTCATGATTGTTGTTGTAGTGGTAACTAGTACAGTGGTATATGTATGGTACTGCATCCAATCCATAGCTGATCACGGGAGGTGATATTTACTTCTGCCCTTTCCCTGTTCTAGATTCTGGAGGACCCCCCCCGGGTGGTTTGGAGAAGTGGTGAGGGGAGTGGCTGGCTTACCGGCTCTCGACGCACCCAGGGCTGCCTGCGAAGCGTGCACTGGTCCAGCTGTGTCTGGGCGGGTGTCAATGTAAAGTTGTAAAGGTGAGTCGGAGTGTTTCCCTAGATACGCGTGTCTGTGGGGGTGGTCGTGACTGTGGGTGTTGTAATTTGACCGTCCTGTCTATAACTTCTCCCCATACGTAGTCCAGTTCAGGTGCGTCGTCTTTGTCAGGTGTGCTGTGTGAAGTTCTGGGTCTGGTGGGTTTTGCTGGTGCTGGTTGTGCTGGTTCTGTCATCGTTTTCCCAGAGGAGCGGTGTGTCCTTGGGGTGACTACGGGTTTGGGGGGTATTTGGGTAGTGGTCCGTCTGTGCGTGTTTTACTGGCTGTGCTGGTTTGTCAGGTTGTGTCGGCGGTTCCACTGTCTGTGGGGGTGGCGGTGGTGGCTGTTTTTCTGGTGGTGGTGGTAGTGGTGGTGGTAGGGGTTGTTTTTCTGCTTGTGTGGGTTCTGGTTCTGTGTTCTGATTGGTGGAGGTGGTGGTAGTTCTTTTCCTTTCCCGTGGTCGGGGGTCTCTTTTTCTTTTTCCAAAGATGTCTGGTGACAGTGTGTCTGTTGTGTTGTCTGTGTCTGTGGGCAGAGTGGAGGGTGTGCTGTCTGTGATCTCGATCTCCTCGTCCTCACTCTTGACTTCTAGATGTTCTGTGTCTGTGGTGGTGGAAGGGGAGTCTTGTGTCGTATACTGTCCAGGATTTCCACACGGGAGTGAGTCTGTCTGTGTGTCTAGTCCTACCGTCTCCGTCTGTGAGGGGTTTGGGAGCTGGTCTGCTGTGTCGGGTTCGGTCTCGGTCTGTGGTGTAGGGGTGAGTTGTTCTGTGGTGGTGGGGTGCTGAGTGGGGTGGGGGTCTGTGCAGGTTCTGTGGTTGCATCGTGTATTTGTGGGTTTGTGTTGGTTGTGTTCTGTGGGGGTGGTGCTGTGTCCTCTGAGGGTGGTGCTGTGTTCTGTGGAGGGGGTGCTGTGTCCTGTGGAGGGTGGTCTGTGCCCTGTTGTGCGTTGCTGTCTGTGCATGCTCTTGTTTTGTTGGCATATGAGGATGGACAGTCCCTGAGAACATGCTCCTGGCTCCCACATAGATTACACCTCCGTGCCTCTGTGCATTTGTTTGTCTGGTGCTCCGCTCCACAATTTTTACATTTAATCACCGTGCATGCTGCTGCAAGGTGCCCTAGGTTCCCACAGGTGCAGCAAAGTTTTGGCATCCCATTATTAAAAGATTGTCCCCTGTTCTGTCCCAAAGTGATGGTGCTGGGTAAATGCCTGACCCCCCCGATGGATGTGTCGTCTGGGTGCAGACGGACTAACCATTTTCTGGCGCCTGTCCACACCCCGTCCTCGTCGTATACCCGTCTCACGTCCGATACCAGTGTGCCGTGTCTGCTTAACCAAAATTAAATGTCATAGTCTGAAACTGATTCAGGATAAAATAAAACTGTGATAACCTTAACCTCCCTGTCAGTGAGTGCGTCTACTGTGAATTTGTTCAGTGGTGTTTGTGTGGCTTTCTGTCTGTACTGATTCCAAAACATCTCTAGTGTCTGTGCATTCTTAAAACTGGTTTCAAATATGTCCCTAGGACCAGGCAGCTTGAACAGGCAGTTCAAGTCAGATGGAGCGAAGCCCAAACCTCTCTGCAGCACTGCTCTGCTGAACTCCAGGCGTGTGAGTGATGGTTCCGGGTCTGTGAGGTTGTGGATAAATCTGACTGCGTTGTGCCTTCTCGTGCCGGGTGCTCGCTGGTTCTCCATGATGTTTTGGGTGTGCAGGTAGGTGGAATGAGAAGGTGGGGGGAGGAGGGGGAATGGGGAGAAGGGGGAAGGGTGGAGAAAGGAAAGGGGGTAGGGAAACACTCACAATAGAAATAAAAATAAAATAGAGGTTCAAAATCAAAATAAGGGTGAAAGAAAAAGGGGAAAAAAGGAACAGGTATTTAGTTGGGTTTAACTGAGAAAAAAACTCCAAGAAACTAAAACTGGAAAGGGAGAAGGCTGTAGTGCAACCTCCTCCAATATTACTCCCCTGAGAATCTGGGGTCTGGCGCATAGAAACTCAGCTGATTGCAGGTCTCCTCTGGCTCCCTCTGCGGGGTCAGGCTCCAGGCTCTGGCTCCATGCTCCTCCAGGCAGCAAGCCCTGGCTCCGCGCTCCTCCAGGCAGCAGGCCCTGGCTCCGGGCTCCTCCAGGCAGCAGGCTCGGTTGCAGGCTCCTCCAGGCAGCAGGCCCTGGCTCTGGCTCTGGCTCCTGATCAGTGCAGCTATGTGCAACTGATCTGGGTTTCCGGGGTGTTCCGCTGGGCAACAAGGTCGAGCCAGCCGCGGTCAAGCCACGTACTGAACCCAAGCCTTGCAGCCCGTCCAGAAAAAAGGAGGAAAATGGGGAGGAGAGGAGAATGGACTGAGAAAAAGAGCAGAAAATAACAAAAGAACAAAATGCTCTGACTCCTGCAAATTCCCCAAATGCAAAATCTCAATGGGTTTAAAGAACATACAATGTACAAGAATTGCTCAACATTGGGAAACAGCATCCCCTATACAAAATATTGTGAAAATGCTTACAGCACCAGGTATGCCCAGGCTGTCTCCCATCCAAGTACTAACCAGGCCCAAACCAGCTTAGCTTCCAAGACCAGGTGCATGCAGAATGGTATGGCCGTCAACAACAATCATGGCACAAAATGCAATATTTAAACGGGTGAACCACCTTCTTGATCATGGTATCTCCCCTGCCAGGTAAGTATGAGTTGTACACATCAGGGAAGGGAGTCCTACTCTTTAGCATACATTCTACCAGTCACTCGAGTGACCATTTCTTGCAACTTCAGCAAATCAGATGATTACCACTTTCAACCCAGTAAGTAGTTCAGATAGGTCAACTGTCTATTTTTTTCCACAATCACCTGATGTGCCTTTTTTTCTATCTTCCCACAATGCACCGGTATGAACTCCCCCAGTCAGAAAGAGTGCCCTGGATACATCACTGAATCCAGATCCCGTTTGGAGTTGTGCACTAAATGTTACAAACTACCATTCTTCAAGATACTGATGTAACAGACATCCCCAAATGGAATTACTGAGGGGTCATCTGATCTTTTGTTGGCAGCATTTGAATTAGTCTATATTTATTAGGAAAATGCACTCCACAACAACATCCTGAAAAGCCTGGTATTGCCTGGTGGTCCCTCGGAGTTCTACCCGAGCCCAGCCGTGCTTTGTACCACAGCCATTGCACTCCGGCTGTGCCGACTCCTGCAAATTCCCCGAATGTTGGCATTTTCGAATGCATAATCTCAGGGGGCTTAAAAAATATATAATGTACATGAATTGTTCAACATTGTGAAACAGCACCCCCTATACAAAACACCGTGGAAAAAGCTTACAGCACCTGGTATTCCCAGGCGGTCTCCCATCCAAGTACTAACCAGGCCCGACCCTGCTTAGCTTCCGAGATCAGACGAGATCGGGCGTATTCAGAGTGGTATGGCCGTAAGCAACAGCCGCGGTGCAAAATGCGATATTTAAACTGGTGGCAATGATATGGCTGAGAACATACCACATTCAAACTTGCAACTGCGCTCTTGATATGAAAAAATGTACTTTAAATGTAGAGATACTAACCAAGGCATAAAAACGATAAATGTATACCAACAAATGTATTTTAAGAAAAAAGTTTGCATTTGCTGAAAGCCTCAAAAGGCAGGAAATTAAATTCATCAGCCCAAACACGAACATCAGCCCGCTCTAACATCAAGGTGTATCAGCACAGACCTCTGACAACATGCTACAGCCATGTACAATATCTACTCTGTGTCAAACAACATCGGATTGTTCAACATTCAGATCGGATTGTTTAAGATTCAAACCCCTCAAATGATTCATAATCTTAGAGTAATTCTGC
The DNA here is from genome assembly GCF_963514075.1 of Conger conger. Classification (NCBI taxonomy): domain Eukaryota; kingdom Metazoa; phylum Chordata; class Actinopteri; order Anguilliformes; family Congridae; genus Conger; species Conger conger. The sequence goes on from NC_083769.1 coordinate 7,749,020, forward strand.
ATATTAAAGTTAGAGGAAAATGTACTCATTTTGCACTTTTCCAACATGTGTCCTGTTTGGGACCACATTTCTCGTATCAATCTTTCAACATAGCTTGTCCATAAAGTGTGTCTTAACATAGCAGACCTTTTTTAAACTGTAAATGGACATATACATAATTATTCATAGTTCTCAAAGTAATTGACCACTAAACAGAGTCATGGCTAACTAACTGTGCATTCACAGTCACTCAATGATAGTGTCACACACAAATCACTTTGATTCTCACTATGGGAATGAATGTTATAATGTTGCGTGTAATATAGTGCCCTCCATAATGACCAATCATTTATTTATTTGCCTCTTTAAATAACATGTGGTTTAAGTGCACATTGTCAGATTTTAACAAAGGACATGTTTCAAACATTTTGGTTTCGGCATGTTGAAATGACAGCAGTGTGTACACAGTCAAAAAAATCTCAGAGTTTGGAGTTTGACAATTTATCTGCAACTCTGCAAATTTATCAAAATGTCGAATTTTGAGGTCTAATTCAAATGTAATAAAATGCACAGTCATTAGAAAAGGCACTTATAATTCTCAATTATGGACAAAATCAGTGGTCTTGTGTCAGGAACCTTTGGATTTAAATTGAGTTATGTTTGTGCAAAAAAAAAAAAGTATCTTAATTTTTTTATACTAATCTCTTAGGGGTAATCCATAAAATAAATGGTGCAACGTAGCTATACAAAAATCAGAAGTCGGTGAGCCCGACGCCATTGCAGTAGACCTCCCAAATGGCATTGAGATTGGTTTTGAAATGGACGAGATATTGAGGTTCAAAATTGAAAGGCCAATATAAGAAGAATTTGAAAAACGATATAAAAAGGAATGAAATATCTCGCTAACAGACCTCAACATTCAGCACTAAAATGCCCTGACAAACACAATGGGACGAGATGGGGGCATATTCAGAGTGGTTTGGCCATAAGCACATGGCATGGTGCTAAATTGAAGATTTATACTGGCAGCAATGATAGGGCTGAGAACATAGCGTAGTCAAACTTGCAACTCAAAAACTACTTTAAATGTAATGACACTGCTGTTTTACATAATTGTTTTACATAGGAATATTTCAAGTCCCGTACAACGCAAGTGGCTTCAAGTCACTACGCCCAAATGCCGAAATCGAATTCCCACAACGATGCTCGCTCCATACAAATAGTAAGAAAGTATTGGCCTAAGAAAGAAGCCAATATGACAGGAATTTGAAAAACACCTGATATAAAATTGAATTCGAAATCCTGGCCCAGCTGTAAAAAAGTAAAATGATAATACTGCGTTTGGCATAGTGCAACAGCGCCCCCTGTGCAAAGACATCTTGGAAAAAAGCTAACGGGACCAGGCTCCGTAGTAATGTCATCAAACAAACACATTTGTACAAAATATTGTGCAGTAACTATGACCGACACTGGAGTAAAACTTATATTAATTAACAACCAAAGCAAATACTACAATCTGAAACATGTTACTAACGGATGACCTTCAGGATTAAAAACGCTCTGACAGGCAGAGTAAAAAAGAACTGACTTTAAACCAATGAATCAGGGGAGAGCGCGAACGCAGTCCCCACTACCAGAAATTATGCAGTCGAGATTCCCACATTTGGGGAATTCGCAGGGGTCAGCACAGCCGGAGTGCAATGGCTGAGCCTCGCCCTGGGTGAACCACCTTCTTGATCATGGTATCTCCCCTGCCAGGTAAGTATGAGTTGTACACATCAGGGAAGGGAGTCCTACTCTTTAGCATACATTTTACACTGACGGGTACCACATTCTACCAGTCACTCGAGTGACCATTTCTTGCAACTTCAGCAAATCAGATGATTACCACTTTCAACCCAGTAAGTAGTTCAGATAGGTCAACTGTCTATTTTTTTCCACAATCACCTGATGTGCCTTTTTTTCTATCTTCCCACAATGCACCGGTATGAACTCCCCCAGTCAGAAAGAGTGCCCTGGATACATCACTGAATCCAGATCCCGTTTGGAGTTGTGCACTAAATGTTACAAACTACCATTCTTCAAGATACTGATGTAACAGACATCCCCAAATGGAATTACTGAGGGGTCATCTGATCTTTTGTTGGCAGCATTTGAATTAGTCTATATTTATTAGGAAAATGCACTCCACAACAACATCCTGAAAAGCCTGGTATTGCCTGGTGGTCCCTCGGAGTTCTTCCCGAGCCCAGCCGTGCTTTGTACCACAGCCATTGCACTCCGGCTGTGCCGACTCCTGCAAATTCCCCGAATGTTGGCATTTTCGAATGCATAATCTCAGGGGGCTTAAAAAATATATAATGTACATGAATTGTTCAATATTGTGAAACAGCACCCCCTATACAAAACACCGTGGAAAAAGCTTACAGCACCTGGTATTCCCAGGCGGTCTCCCATCCAAGTACTAACCAGGCCCGACCCTGCTTAGCTTCCGAGATCAGACGAGATCGGGCGTATTCAGAGTGGTATGGCCGTAAGCAACAGCCGCAGTGCAAAATGCGATATTTAAACTGGTGGCAATGATATGGCTGAGAACATACCACATTCAAACTTGCAACTGCGCTCTTGATATGAAAAAATGTACTTTAAATGTAGAGATACTAACCAAGGCATAAAAACGATAAATGTATACCAACAAATGTATTTTAAGAAAAAAGTTTGCATTTGCTGAAAGCCTCAAAAGGCAGGAAATTAAATTCATCAGCCCAAACACGAACATCAGCCCGCTCTAACATCAAGGTGTATCAGCACAGACCTCTGACAACATGCTACAGCCATGTACAATATCTACTCTGTGTCAAACAACATCGGATTGTTCAACATTCAGATCGGATTGTTTAAGATTCAAACCCCTCAAATGATTCATAATCTTAGAGTAATTCTGCATATTAAAGTTAGAGGAAAATGTACTCATTTTGCACTTTTCCAACATGTGTCCTGTTTGGGACCACATTTCTCGTATCAATCTTTCAACATAGCTTGTCCATAAAGTGTGTCTTAACATAGCAGACCTTTTTTAAACTGTAAATGGACATATACATAATTATTCATAGTTCTCAAAGTAATTGACCACTAAACAGAGTCATGGCTAACTAACTGTGCATTCACAGTCACTCAATGATAGTGTCACACACAAATCACTTTGATTCTCACTATGGGAATGAATGTTATAATGTTGCGTGTAATATAGTGCCCTCCATAATGACCAATCATTTATTTATTTGCCTCTTTAAATAACATGTGGTTTAAGTGCACATTGTCAGATTTTAACAAAGGACATGTTTCAAACATTTTGGTTTCGGCATGTTGAAATGACAGCAGTGTGTACACAGTCAAAAAAATCTCAGAGTTTGGAGTTTGACAATTTATCTGCAACTCTGCAAATTTATCAAAATGTCGAATTTTGAGGTCTAATTCAAATGTAATAAAATGCACAGTCATTAGAAAAGGCACTTATAATTCTCAATTATGGACAAAATCAGTGGTCTTGTGTCAGGAACCTTTGGATTTAAATTGAGTTATGTTTGTGCAAAAAAAAAAGTATCTTAATTTTTTTATACTAATCTCTTAGGGGTAATCCATAAAATAAATGGTGCAACGTAGCTATACAAAAATCAGAAGTCGGTGAGCCCGACGCCATTGCAGTAGACCTCCCAAATGGCATTGAGATTGGTTTTGAAATGGACGAGATATTGAGGTTCAAAATTGAAAGGCCAATATAAGAAGAATTTGAAAAACGATATAAAAAGGAATGAAATATCTCGCTAACAGACCTCAACATTCAGCACTAAAATGCCCTGACAAACACAATGGGACGAGATGGGGGCATATTCAGAGTGGTTTGGCCATAAGCACATGGCATGGTGCTAAATTGAAGATTTATACTGGCAGCAATGATAGGGCTGAGAACATAGCGTAGTCAAACTTGCAACTCAAAAACTACTTTAAATGTAATGACACTGCTGTTTTACATAATTGTTTTACATAGGAATATTTCAAGTCCCGTACAACGCAAGTGGCTTCAAGTCACTACGCCCAAATGCCGAAATCGAATTCCCACAACGATGCTCGCTCCATACAAATAGTAAGAAAGTATTGGCCTAAGAAAGAAGCCAATATGACAGGAATTTGAAAAACACCTGATATAAAATTGAATTCGAAATCCTGGCCCAGCTGTAAAAAAGTAAAATGATAATACTGCGTTTGGCATAGTGCAACAGCGCCCCCTGTGCAAAGACATCTTGGAAAAAAGCTAACGGGACCAGGCTCCGTAGTAATGTCATCAAACAAACAAACGCGTTTGTACAAAATATTGTGCAGTAACTATGACCGACACTGGAGTAAAACTTATATTAATTAACAACCAAAGCAAATACTACAATCTGAAACATGTTACTAACGGATGACCTTCAGAATTAAAAAACGCTCTGACAGGCAGAGTAAAAAAGAACTGACTTTAAACCAATGAATCAGGGGAGAGCGCGAACGCAGTCCCCACTACCAGAAATTATGCGGTCGAGATTCCCACATTTGGGGAATTCGCAGGGGTCAGCACAGCCGGAGTGCAATGGCTGAGCCTCGCCCTGGGTGAACCACCTTCTTGATCATGGTATCTCCCCTGCCAGGTAAGTATGAGTTGTACACATCAGGGAAGGGAGTCCTACTCTTTAGCATACATTTTACACTGACGGGTACCACATTCTACCAGTCACTCGAGTGACCATTTCTTGCAACTTCAGCAAATCAGATGATTACCACTTTCAACCCAGTAAGTAGTTCAGATAGGTCAACTGTCTATTTTTTTCCACAATCACCTGATGTGCCTTTTTTTCTATCTTCCCACAATGCACCGGTATGAACTCCCCCAGTCAGAAAGAGTGCCCTGGATACATCACTGAATCCAGATCCCGTTTGGAGTTGTGCACTAAATGTTACAAACTACCATTCTTCAAGATACTGATGTAACAGACATCCCCAAATGGAATTACTGAGGGGTCATCTGATCTTTTGTTGGCAGCATTTGAATTAGTCTATATTTATTAGGAAAATGCACTCCACAACAACATCCTGAAAAGCCTGGTATTGCCTGGTGGTCCCTCGGAGTTCTACCCGAGCCCAGCCGTGCTTTGTACCACAGCCATTGCACTCCGGCTGTGCCGACTCCTGCAAATTCCCCGAATGTTGGCATTTTCGAATGCATAATCTCAGGGGGCTTAAAAAATATATAATGTACATGAATTGTTCAACATTGTGAAACAGCACCCCCTATACAAAACACCGTGGAAAAAGCTTACAGCACCTGGTATTCCCAGGCGGTCTCCCATCCAAGTACTAACCAGGCCCGACCCTGCTTAGCTTCCGAGATCAGACGAGATCGGGCGTATTCAGAGTGGTATGGCCGTAAGCAACAGCCGCGGTGCAAAATGCGATATTTAAACTGGTGGCAATGATATGGCTGAGAACATACCACATTCAAACTTGCAACTGCGCTCTTGATATGAAAAAATGTACTTTAAATGTAGAGATACTAACCAAGGCATAAAAACGATAAATGTATACCAACAAATGTATTTTAAGAAAAAAGTTTGCATTTGCTGAAAGCCTCAAAAGGCAGGAAATTAAATTCATCAGCCCAAACACGAACATCAGCCCGCTCTAACATCAAGGTGTATCAGCACAGACCTCTGACAACATGCTACAGCCATGTACAATATCTACTCTGTGTCAAACAACATCGGATTGTTCAACATTCAGATCGGATTGTTTAAGATTCAAACCCCTCAAATGATTCATAATCTTAGAGTAATTCTGCATATTAAAGTTAGAGGAAAATGTACTCATTTTGCACTTTTCCAACATGTGTCCTGTTTGGGACCACATTTCTCGTATCAATCTTTCAACATAGCTTGTCCATAAAGTGTGTCTTAACAAAGCAGACCTTTTTTAAACTGTAAATGGACATATACATAATTATTCATAGTTCTCAAAGTAATTGACCACTAAACAGAGTCATGGCTAACTAACTGTGCATTCACAGTCACTCAATGATAGTGTCACACACAAATCACTTTGATTCTCACTATGGGAATGAATGTTATAATGTTGCGTGTAATATAGTGCCCTCCATAATGACCAATCATTTATTTATTTGCCTCTTTAAATAACATGTGGTTTAAGTGCACATTGTCAGATTTTAACAAAGGACATGTTTCAAACATTTTGGTTTCGGCATGTTGAAATGACAGCAGTGTGTACACAGTCAAAAAAATCTCAGAGTTTGGAGTTTGACAATTTATCTGCAACTCTGCAAATTTATCAAAATGTCGAATTTTGAGGTCTAATTCAAATGTAATAAAATGCACAGTCATTAGAAAAGGCACTTATAATTCTCAATTATGGACAAAATCAGTGGTCTTGTGTCAGGAACCTTTGGATTTAAATTGAGTTATGTTTGTGCAAAAAAAAAAGTATCTTAATTTTTTTATACTAATCTCTTAGGGGTAATCCATAAAATAAATGGTGCAACGTAGCTATACAAAAATCAGAAGTCGGTGAGCCCGACGCCATTGCAGTAGACCTCCCAAATGGCATTGAGATTGGTTTTGAAATGGACGAGATATTGAGGTTCAAAATTGAAAGGCCAATATAAGAAGAATTTGAAAAACGATATAAAAAGGAATGAAATATCTCGCTAACAGACCTCAACATTCAGCACTAAAATGCCCTGACAAACACAATGGGACGAGATGGGGGCATATTCAGAGTGGTTTGGCCATAAGCACATGGCATGGTGCTAAATTGAAGATTTATACTGGCAGCAATGATAGGGCTGAGAACATAGCGTAGTCAAACTTGCAACTCAAAAACTACTTTAAATGTAATGACACTGCTGTTTTACATAATTGTTTTACATAGGAATATTTCAAGTCCCGTACAACGCAAGTGGCTTCAAGTCACTACGCCCAAATGCCGAAATCGAATTCCCACAACGATGCTCGCTCCATACAAATAGTAAGAAAGTATTGGCCTAAGAAAGAAGCCAATATGACAGGAATTTGAAAAACACCTGATATAAAATTGAATTCGAAATCCTGGCCCAGCTGTAAAAAAGTAAAATGATAATACTGCGTTTGGCATAGTGCAACAGCGCCCCCTGTGCAAAGACATCTTGGAAAAAAGCTAACGGGACCAGGCTCCGTAGTAATGTCATCAAACAAACAAACGCGTTTGTACAAAATATTGTGCAGTAACTATGACCGACACTGGAGTAAAACTTATATTAATTAACAACCAAAGCAAATACTACAATCTGAAACATGTTACTAACGGATGACCTTCAGAATTAAAAAACGCTCTGACAGGCAGAGTAAAAAAGAACTGACTTTAAACCAATGAATCAGGGGAGAGCGCGAACGCAGTCCCCACTACCAGAAATTATGCGGTCGAGATTCCCACATTTGGGGAATTCGCAGGGGTCAGCACAGCCGGAGTGCAATGGCTGAGCCTCGCCCTGGGTGAACCACCTTCTTGATCATGGTATCTCCCCTGCCAGGTAAGTATGAGTTGTACACATCAGGGAAGGGAGTCCTACTCTTTAGCATACATTTTACACTGACGGGTACCACATTCTACCAGTCACTCGAGTGACCATTTCTTGCAACTTCAGCAAATCAGATGATTACCACTTTCAACCCAGTAAGTAGTTCAGATAGGTCAACTGTCTATTTTTTTCCACAATCACCTGATGTGCCTTTTTTTCTATCTTCCCACAATGCACCGGTATGAACTCCCCCAGTCAGAAAGAGTGCCCTGGATACATCACTGAATCCAGATCCCGTTTGGAGTTGTGCACTAAATGTTACAAACTACCATTCTTCAAGATACTGATGTAACAGACATCCCCAAATGGAATTACTGAGGGGTCATCTGATCTTTTGTTGGCAGCATTTGAATTAGTCTATATTTATTAGGAAAATGCACTCCACAACAACATCCTGAAAAGCCTGGTATTGCCTGGTGGTCCCTCGGAGTTCTACCCGAGCCCAGCCGTGCTTTGTACCACAGCCATTGCACTCCGGCTGTGCCGACTCCTGCAAATTCCCCGAATGTTGGCATTTTCGAATGCATAATCTCAGGGGGCTTAAAAAATATATAATGTACATGAATTGTTCAACATTGTGAAACAGCACCCCCTATACAAAACACCGTGGAAAAAGCTTACAGCACCTGGTATTCCCAGGCGGTCTCCCATCCAAGTACTAACCAGGCCCGACCCTGCTTAGCTTCCGAGATCAGACGAGATCGGGCGTATTCAGAGTGGTATGGCCGTAAGCAACAGCCGCGGTGCAAAATGCGATATTTAAACTGGTGGCAATGATATGGCTGAGAACATACCACATTCAAACTTGCAACTGCGCTCTTGATATGAAAAAATGTACTTTAAATGTAGAGATACTAACCAAGGCATAAAAACGATAAATGTATACCAACAAATGTATTTTAAGAAAAAAGTTTGCATTTGCTGAAAGCCTCAAAAGGCAGGAAATTAAATTCATCAGCCCAAACACGAACATCAGCCCGCTCTAACATCAAGGTGTATCAGCACAGACCTCTGACAACATGCTACAGCCATGTACAATATCTACTCTGTGTCAAACAACATCGGATTGTTCAACATTCAGATCGGATTGTTTAAGATTCAAACCCCTCAAATGATTCATAATCTTAGAGTAATTCTGCATATTAAAGTTAGAGGAAAATGTACTCATTTTGCACTTTTCCAACATGTGTCCTGTTTGGGACCACATTTCTCGTATCAATCTTTCAACATAGCTTGTCCATAAAGTGTGTCTTAACAAAGCAGACCTTTTTTAAACTGTAAATGGACATATACATAATTATTCATAGTTCTCAAAGTAATTGACCACTAAACAGAGTCATGGCTAACTAACTGTGCATTCACAGTCACTCAATGATAGTGTCACACACAAATCACTTTGATTCTCACTATGGGAATGAATGTTATAATGTTGCGTGTAATATAGTGCCCTCCATAATGACCAATCATTTATTTATTTGCCTCTTTAAATAACATGTGGTTTAAGTGCACATTGTCAGATTTTAACAAAGGACATGTTTCAAACATTTTGGTTTCGGCATGTTGAAATGACAGCAGTGTGTACACAGTCAAAAAAATCTCAGAGTTTGGAGTTTGACAATTTATCTGCAACTCTGCAAATTTATCAAAATGTCGAATTTTGAGGTCTAATTCAAATGTAATAAAATGCACAGTCATTAGAAAAGGCACTTATAATTCTCAATTATGGACAAAATCAGTGGTCTTGTGTCAGGAACCTTTGGATTTAAATTGAGTTATGTTTGTGCAAAAAAAAAAGTATCTTAATTTTTTTATACTAATCTCTTAGGGGTAATCCATAAAATAAATGGTGCAACGTAGCTATACAAAAATCAGAAGTCGGTGAGCCCGACGCCATTGCAGTAGACCTCCCAAATGGCATTGAGATTGGTTTTGAAATGGACGAGATATTGAGGTTCAAAATTGAAAGGCCAATATAAGAAGAATTTGAAAAACGATATAAAAAGGAATGAAATATCTCGCTAACAGACCTCAACATTCAGCACTAAAATGCCCTGACAAACACAATGGGACGAGATGGGGGCATATTCAGAGTGGTTTGGCCATAAGCACATGGCATGGTGCTAAATTGAAGATTTATACTGGCAGCAATGATAGGGCTGAGAACATAGCGTAGTCAAACTTGCAACTCAAAAACTACTTTAAATGTAATGACACTGCTGTTTTACATAATTGTTTTACATAGGAATATTTCAAGTCCCGTACAACGCAAGTGGCTTCAAGTCACTACGCCCAAATGCCGAAATCGAATTCCCACAACGATGCTCGCTCCATACAAATAGTAAGAAAGTATTGGCCTAAGAAAGAAGCCAATATGACAGGAATTTGAAAAACACCTGATATAAAATTGAATTCGAAATCCTGGCCCAGCTGTAAAAAAGTAAAATGATAATACTGCGTTTGGCATAGTGCAACAGCGCCCCCTGTGCAAAGACATCTTGGAAAAAAGCTAACGGGACCAGGCTCCGTAGTAATGTCATCAAACAAACAAACGCGTTTGTACAAAATATTGTGCAGTAACTATGACCGACACTGGAGTAAAACTTATATTAATTAACAACCAAAGCAAATACTACAATCTGAAACATGTTACTAACGGATGACCTTCAGAATTAAAAAACGCTCTGACAGGCAGAGTAAAAAAGAACTGACTTTAAACCAATGAATCAGGGGAGAGCGCGAACGCAGTCCCCACTACCAGAAATTATGCGGTCGAGATTCCCACATTTGGGGAATTCGCAGGGGTCAGCACAGCCGGAGTGCAATGGCTGAGCCTCGCCCTGGGTGAACCACCTTCTTGATCATGGTATCTCCCCTGCCAGGTAAGTATGAGTTGTACACATCAGGGAAGGGAGTCCTACTCTTTAGCATACATTTTACACTGACGGGTACCACATTCTACCAGTCACTCGAGTGACCATTTCTTGCAACTTCAGCAAATCAGATGATTACCACTTTCAACCCAGTAAGTAGTTCAGATAGGTCAACTGTCTATTTTTTTCCACAATCACCTGATGTGCCTTTTTTTCTATCTTCCCACAATGCACCGGTATGAACTCCCCCAGTCAGAAAGAGTGCCCTGGATACATCACTGAATCCAGATCCCGTTTGGAGTTGTGCACTAAATGTTACAAACTACCATTCTTCAAGATACTGATGTAACAGACATCCCCAAATGGAATTACTGAGGGGTCATCTGATCTTTTGTTGGCAGCATTTGAATTAGTCTATATTTATTAGGAAAATGCACTCCACAACAACATCCTGAAAAGCCTGGTATTGCCTGGTGGTCCCTCGGAGTTCTACCCGAGCCCAGCCGTGCTTTGTACCACAGCCATTGCACTCCGGCTGTGCCGACTCCTGCAAATTCCCCGAATGTTGGCATTTTCGAATGCATAATCTCAGGGGGCTTAAAAAATATATAATGTACATGAATTGTTCAACATTGTGAAACAGCACCCCCTATACAAAACACCGTGGAAAAAGCTTACAGCACCTGGTATTCCCAGGCGGTCTCCCATCCAAGTACTAACCAGGCCCGACCCTGCTTAGCTTCCGAGATCAGACGAGATCGGGCGTATTCAGAGTGGTATGGCCGTAAGCAACAGCCGCGGTGCAAAATGCGATATTTAAACTGGTGGCAATGATATGGCTGAGAACATACCACATTCAAACTTGCAACTGCGCTCTTGATATGAAAAAATGTACTTTAAATGTAGAGATACTAACCAAGGCATAAAAACGATAAATGTATACCAACAAATGTATTTTAAGAAAAAAGTTTGCATTTGCTGAAAGCCTCAAAAGGCAGGAAATTAAATTCATCAGCCCAAACACGAACATCAGCCCGCTCTAACATCAAGGTGTATCAGCACAGACCTCTGACAACATGCTACAGCCATGTACAATATCTACTCTGTGTCAAACAACATCGGATTGTTCAACATTCAGATCGGATTGTTTAAGATTCAAACCCCTCAAATGATTCATAATCTTAGAGTAATTCTGCATATTAAAGTTAGAGGAAAATGTACTCATTTTGCACTTTTCCAACATGTGTCCTGTTTGGGACCACATTTCTCGTATCAATCTTTCAACATAGCTTGTCCATAAAGTGTGTCTTAACAAAGCAGACCTTTTTTAAACTGTAAATGGACATATACATAATTATTCATAGTTCTCAAAGTAATTGACCACTAAACAGAGTCATGGCTAACTAACTGTGCATTCACAGTCACTCAATGATAGTGTCACACACAAATCACTTTGATTCTCACTATGGGAATGAATGTTATAATGTTGCGTGTAATATAGTGCCCTCCATAATGACCAATCATTTATTTATTTGCCTCTTTAAATAACATGTGGTTTAAGTGCACATTGTCAGATTTTAACAAAGGACATGTTTCAAACATTTTGGTTTCGGCATGTTGAAATGACAGCAGTGTGTACACAGTCAAAAAAATCTCAGAGTTTGGAGTTTGACAATTTATCTGCAACTCTGCAAATTTATCAAAATGTCGAATTTTGAGGTCTAATTCAAATGTAATAAAATGCACAGTCATTAGAAAAGGCACTTATAATTCTCAATTATGGACAAAATCAGTGGTCTTGTGTCAGGAACCTTTGGATTTAAATTGAGTTATGTTTGTGCAAAAAAAAAAGTATCTTAATTTTTTTATACTAATCTCTTAGGGGTAATCCATAAAATAAATGGTGCAACGTAGCTATACAAAAATCAGAAGTCGGTGAGCCCGACGCCATTGCAGTAGACCTCCCAAATGGCATTGAGATTGGTTTTGAAATGGACGAGATATTGAGGTTCAAAATTGAAAGGCCAATATAAGAAGAATTTGAAAAACGATATAAAAAGGAATGAAATATCTCGCTAACAGACCTCAACATTCAGCACTAAAATGCCCTGACAAACACAATGGGACGAGATGGGGGCATATTCAGAGTGGTTTGGCCATAAGCACATGGCATGGTGCTAAATTGAAGATTTATACTGGCAGCAATGATAGGGCTGAGAACATAGCGTAGTCAAACTTGCAACTCAAAAACTACTTTAAATGTAATGACACTGCTGTTTTACATAATTGTTTTACATAGGAATATTTCAAGTCCCGTACAACGCAAGTGGCTTCAAGTCACTACGCCCAAATGCCGAAATCGAATTCCCACAACGATGCTCGCTCCATACAAATAGTAAGAAAGTATTGGCCTAAGAAAGAAGCCAATATGATATAAAATTGAATTCGAAATCCTGGCCCAGCTGTAAAAAAGTAAAATGATAATACTGCGTTTGGCATAGTGCAACAGCGCCCCCTGTGCAAAGACATCTTGGAAAAAAGCTAACGGGACCAGGCTCCGTAGTAATGTCATCAAACAAACAAACGCGTTTGTACAAAATATTGTGCAGTAACTATGACCGACACTGGAGTAAAACTTATATTAATTAACAACCAAAGCAAATACTACAATCTGAAACATGTTACTAACGGATGACCTTCAGGATTAAAAACGCTCTGACAGGCAGAGTAAAAAAGAACTGACTTTAAACCAATGAATCAGGGGAGAGCGCGAACGCAGTCCCCACTACCAGAAATTATGCAGTCGAGATTCCCACATTTGGGGAATTCGCAGGGGTCAGCACAGCCGGAGTGCAATGGCTGAGCCTCGCCCTGGGTGAACCACCTTCTTGATCATGGTATCTCCCCTGCCAGGTAAGTATGAGTTGTACACATCAGGGAAGGGAGTCCTACTCTTTAGCATACATTTTACACTGACGGGTACCACATTCTACCAGTCACTCGAGTGACCATTTCTTGCAACTTCAGCAAATCAGATGATTACCACTTTCAACCCAGTAAGTAGTTCAGATAGGTCAACTGTCTATTTTTTTCCACAATCACCTGATGTGCCTTTTTTTCTATCTTCCCACAATGCACCGGTATGAACTCCCCCAGTCAGAAAGAGTGCCCTGGATACATCACTGAATCCAGATCCCGTTTGGAGTTGTGCACTAAATGTTACAAACTACCATTCTTCAAGATACTGATGTAACAGACATCCCCAAATGGAATTACTGAGGGGTCATCTGATCTTTTGTTGGCAGCATTTGAATTAGTCTATATTTATTAGGAAAATGCACTCCACAACAACATTCTGAAAAGCCTGGTATTGCCTGGTGGTCCCTCGGAGTTCTACCCGAGCCCAGCCGTGCTTTGTACCACAGCCATTGCACTCCGGCTGTGCCGACTCCTGCAAATTCCCCGAATGTTGGCATTTTCGAATGCATAATCTCAGGGGGCTTAAAAAATATATAATGTACATGAATTGTTCAACATTGTGAAACAGCACCCCCTATACAAAACACCGTGGAAAAAGCTTACAGCACCTGGTATTCCCAGGCGGTCTCCCATCCAAGTACTAACCAGGCCCGACCCTGCTTAGCTTCCGAGATCAGACGAGATCGGGCGTATTCAGAGTGGTATGGCCGTAAGCAACAGCCGCGGTGCAAAATGCGATATTTAAACTGGTGGCAATGATATGGCTGAGAACATACCACATTCAAACTTGCAACTGCGCTCTTGATATGAAAAAATGTACTTTAAATGTAGAGATACTAACCAAGGCATAAAAACGATAAATGTATACCAACAAATGTATTTTAAGAAAAAAGTTTGCATTTGCTGAAAGCCTCAAAAGGCAGGAAATTAAATTCATCAGCCCAAACACGAACATCAGCCCGCTCTAACATCAAGGTGTATCAGCACAGACCTCTGACAACATGCTACAGCCATGCACAATATCTACTCTGTGTCAAACAACATCGGATTGTTCAACATTCAGATCGGATTGTTTAAGATTCAAACCCCTCAAATGATTCATAATCTTAGAGTAATTCTGCATATTAAAGTTAGAGGAAAATGTACTCATTTTGCACTTTTCCAACATGTGTCCTGTTTGGGACCACATTTCTCGTATCAATCTTTCAACATAGCTTGTCCATAAAGTGTGTCTTAACAAAGCAGACCTTTTTTAAACTGTAAATGGACATATACATAATTATTCATAGTTCTCAAAGTAATTGACCACTAAACAGAGTCATGGCTAACTAACTGTGCATTCACAGTCACTCAATGATAGTGTCACACACAAATCACTTTGATTCTCACTATGGGAATGAATGTTATAATGTTGCGTGTAATATAGTGCCCTCCATAATGACCAATCATTTATTTATTTGCCTCTTTAAATAACATGTGGTTTAAGTGCACATTGTCAGATTTTAACAAAGGACATGTTTCAAACATTTTGGTTTCGGCATGTTGAAATGACAGCAGTGTGTACACAGTCAAAAAAATCTCAGAGTTTGGAGTTTGACAATTTATCTGCAACTCTGCAAATTTATCAAAATGTCGAATTTTGAGGTCTAATTCAAATGTAATAAAATGCACAGTCATTAGAAAAGGCACTTATAATTCTCAATTATGGACAAAATCAGTGGTCTTGTGTCAGGAACCTTTGGATTTAAATTGAGTTATGTTTGTGCAAAAAAAAAAGTATCTTAATTTTTTTATACTAATCTCTTAGGGGTAATCCATAAAATAAATGGTGCAACGTAGCTATACAAAAATCAGAAGTCGGTGAGCCCGACGCCATTGCAGTAGACCTCCCAAATGGCATTGAGATTGGTTTTGAAATGGACGAGATATTGAGGTTCAAAATTGAAAGGCCAATATAAGAAGAATTTGAAAAACGATATAAAAAGGAATGAAATATCTCGCTAACAGACCTCAACATTCAGCACTAAAATGCCCTGACAAACACAATGGGACGAGATGGGGGCATATTCAGAGTGGTTTGGCCATAAGCACATGGCATGGTGCTAAATTGAAGATTTATACTGGCAGCAATGATAGGGCTGAGAACATAGCGTAGTCAAACTTGCAACTCAAAAACTACTTTAAATGTAATGACACTGCTGTTTTACATAATTGTTTTACATAGGAATATTTCAAGTCCCGTACAACGCAAGTGGCTTCAAGTCACTACGCCCAAATGCCGAAATCGAATTCCCACAACGATGCTCGCTCCATACAAATAGTAAGAAAGTATTGGCCTAAGAAAGAAGCCAATATGATATAAAATTGAATTCGAAATCCTGGCCCAGCTGTAAAAAAGTAAAATGATAATACTGCGTTTGGCATAGTGCAACAGCGCCCCCTGTGCAAAGACATCTTGGAAAAAAGCTAACGGGACCAGGCTCCGTAGTAATGTCATCAAACAAACAAACGCGTTTGTACAAAATATTGTGCAGTAACTATGACCGACACTGGAGTAAAACTTATATTAATTAACAACCAAAGCAAATACTACAATCTGAAACATGTTACTAACGGATGACCTTCAGGATTAAAAACGCTCTGACAGGCAGAGTAAAAAAGAACTGACTTTAAACCAATGAATCAGGGGAGAGCGCGAACGCAGTCCCCACTACCAGAAATTATGCAGTCGAGATTCCCACATTTGGGGAATTCGCAGGGGTCAGCACAGCCGGAGTGCAATGGCTGAGCCTCGCCCTGGGTGAACCACCTTCTTGATCATGGTATCTCCCCTGCCAGGTAAGTATGAGTTGTACACATCAGGGAAGGGAGTCCTACTCTTTAGCATACATTTTACACTGACGGGTACCACATTCTACCAGTCACTCGAGTGACCATTTCTTGCAACTTCAGCAAATCAGATGATTACCACTTTCAACCCAGTAAGTAGTTCAGATAGGTCAACTGTCTATTTTTTTTCCACAATCACCTGATGTGCCTTTTTTTCTATCTTCCCAAAATGCACCGGTATGAACTCCCCCAGTCAGAAAGAGTGCCCTGGATACATCACTGAATCCAGATCCCGTTTGGAGTTGTGCACTAAATGTTACAAACTACCATTCTTCAAGATACTGATGTAACAGACATCCCCAAATGGAATTACTGAGGGGTCATCTGATCTTTTGTTGGCAGCATTTGAATTAGTCTATATTTATTAGGAAAATGCACTCCACAACAACATCCTGAAAAGCCTGGTATTGCCTGGTGGTCCCTCGGAGTTCTACCCGAGCCCAGCCGTGCTTTGTACCACAGCCATTGCACTCCGGCTGTGCCGACTCCTGCAAATTCCCCGAATGTTGGCATTTTCGAATGCATAATCTCAGGGGGCTTAAAAAATATATAATGTACATGAATTGTTCAACATTGTGAAACAGCACCCCCTATACAAAACACCGTGGAAAAAGCTTACAGCACCTGGTATTCCCAGGCGGTCTCCCATCCAAGTACTAACCAGGCCCGACCCTGCTTAGCTTCCGAGATCAGACGAGATCGGGCGTATTCAGAGTGGTATGGCCGTAAGCAACAGCCGCGGTGCAAAATGCGATATTTAAACTGGTGGCAATGATATGGCTGAGAACATACCACATTCAAACTTGCAACTGCGCTCTTGATATGAAAAAATGTACTTTAAATGTAGAGATACTAACCAAGGCATAAAAACGATAAATGTATACCAACAAATGTATTTTAAGAAAAAAGTTTGCATTTGCTGAAAGCCTCAAAAGGCAGGAAATTAAATTCATCAGCCCAAACACGAACATCAGCCCGCTCTAACATCAAGGTGTATCAGCACAGACCTCTGACAACATGCTACAGCCATGTACAATATCTACTCTGTGTCAAACAACATCGGATTGTTCAACATTCAGATCGGATTGTTTAAGATTCAAACCCCTCAAATGATTCATAATCTTAGAGTAATTCTGCATATTAAAGTTAGAGGAAAATGTACTCATTTTGCACTTTTCCAACATGTGTCCTGTTTGGGACCACATTTCTCGTATCAATCTTTCAACATAGCTTGTCCATAAAGTGTGTCTTAACATAGCAGACCTTTTTTAAACTGTAAATGGACATATACATAATTATTCATAGTTCTCAAAGTAATTGACCACTAAACAGAGTCATGGCTAACTAACTGTGCATTCACAGTCACTCAATGATAGTGTCACACACAAATCACTTTGATTCTCACTATGGGAATGAATGTTATAATGTTGCGTGTAATATAGTGCCCTCCATAATGACCAATCATTTATTTATTTGCCTCTTTAAATAACATGTGGTTTAAGTGCACATTGTCAGATTTTAACAAAGGACATGTTTCAAACATTTTGGTTTCGGCATGTTGAAATGACAGCAGTGTGTACACAGTCAAAAAAATCTCAGAGTTTGGAGTTTGACAATTTATCTGCAACTCTGCAAATTTATCAAAATGTCGAATTTTGAGGTCTAATTCAAATGTAATAAAATGCACAGTCATTAGAAAAGGCACTTATAATTCTCAATTATGGACAAAATCAGTGGTCTTGTGTCAGGAACCTTTGGATTTAAATTGAGTTATGTTTGTGCAAAAAAAAAAAAGTATCTTAATTTTTTTATACTAATCTCTTAGGGGTAATCCATAAAATAAATGGTGCAACGTAGCTATACAAAAATCAGAAGTCGGTGAGCCCGACGCCATTGCAGTAGACCTCCCAAATGGCATTGAGATTGGTTTTGAAATGGACGAGATATTGAGGTTCAAAATTGAAAGGCCAATATAAGAAGAATTTGAAAAACGATATAAAAAGGAATGAAATATCTCGCTAACAGACCTCAACATTCAGCACTAAAATGCCCTGACAAACACAATGGGACGAGATGGGGGCATATTCAGAGTGGTTTGGCCATAAGCACATGGCATGGTGCTAAATTGAAGATTTATACTGGCAGCAATGATAGGGCTGAGAACATAGCGTAGTCAAACTTGCAACTCAAAAACTACTTTAAATGTAATGACACTGCTGTTTTACATAATTGTTTTACATAGGAATATTTCAAGTCCCGTACAACGCAAGTGGCTTCAAGTCACTACGCCCAAATGCCGAAATCGAATTCCCACAACGATGCTCGCTCCATACAAATAGTAAGAAAGTATTGGCCTAAGAAAGAAGCCAATATGACAGGAATTCGAAATCCTGGCCCAGCTGTAAAAAAGTAAAATGATAATACTGCGTTTGGCATAGTGCAACAGCGCCCCCTGTGCAAAGACATCTTGGAAAAAAGCTAACGGGACCAGGCTCCGTAGTAATGTCATCAAACAAACAAACGCGTTTGTACAAAATATTGTGCAGTAACTATGACCGACACTGGAGTAAAACTTATATTAATTAACAACCAAAGCAAATACTACAATCTGAAACATGTTACTAACGGATGACCTTCAGGATTAAAAACGCTCTGACAGGCAGAGTAAAAAAGAACTGACTTTAAACCAATGAATCAGGGGAGAGCGCGAACGCAGTCCCCACTACCAGAAATTATGCAGTCGAGATTCCCACATTTGGGGAATTCGCAGGGGTCAGCACAGCCGGAGTGCAATGGCTGAGCCTCGCCCTGGGTGAACCACCTTCTTGATCATGGTATCTCCCCTGCCAGGTAAGTATGAGTTGTACACATCAGGGAAGGGAGTCCTACTCTTTAGCATACATTTTACACTGACGGGTACCACATTCTACCAGTCACTCGAGTGACCATTTCTTGCAACTTCAGCAAATCAGATGATTACCACTTTCAACCCAGTAAGTAGTTCAGATAGGTCAACTGTCTATTTTTTTTCCACAATCACCTGATGTGCCTTTTTTTCTATCTTCCCACAATGCACCGGTATGAACTCCCCCAGTCAGAAAGAGTGCCCTGGATACATCACTGAATCCAGATCCCGTTTGGAGTTGTGCACTAAATGTTACAAACTACCATTCTTCAAGATACTGATGTAACAGACATCCCCAAATGGAATTACTGAGGGGTCATCTGATCTTTTGTTGGCAGCATTTGAATTAGTCTATATTTATTAGGAAAATGCACTCCACAACAACATCCTGAAAAGCCTGGTATTCCCTCGGAGTTCTACCCGAGCCCAGCCGTGCTTTGTACCACAGCCATTGCACTCCGGCTGTGCCGACTCCTGCAAATTCCCCGAATGTTGGCATTTTCGAATGCATAATCTCAGGGGGCTTAAAAAATATATAATGTACATGAATTGTTCAACATTGTGAAACAGCACCCCCTATACAAAACACCGTGGAAAAAGCTTACAGCACCTGGTATTCCCAGGCGGTCTCCCATCCAAGTACTAACCAGGCCCGACCCTGCTTAGCTTCCGAGATCAGACGAGATCGGGCGTATTCAGAGTGGTATGGCCGTAAGCAACAGCCGCGGTGCAAAATGCGATATTTAAACTGGTGGCAATGATATGGCTGAGAACATACCACATTCAAACTTGCAACTGCGCTCTTGATATGAAAAAATTTACTTTAAATGTAGAGATACTAACCAAGGCATAAAAACGATAAATGTATACCAACAAATGTATTTTAAGAAAAAAGTTTGCATTTGCTGAAAGCCTCAAAAGGCAGGAAATTAAATTCATCAGCCCAAACACGAACATCAGCCCGCTCTAACATCAAGGTGTATCAGCACAGACCTCTGACAACATGCTACAGCCATGTACAATATCTACTCTGTGTCAAACAACATCGGATTGTTCAACATTCAGATCGGATTGTTTAAGATTCAAACCCCTCAAATGATTCATAATCTTAGAGTAATTCTGCATATTAAAGTTAGAGGAAAATGTACTCATTTTGCACTTTTCCAACATGTGTCCTGTTTGGGACCACATTTCTCGTATCAATCTTTCAACATAGCTTGTCCATAAAGTGTGTCTTAACAAAGCAGACCTTTTTTAAACTGTAAATGGACATATACATAATTATTCATAGTTCTCAAAGTAATTGACCACTAAACAGAGTCATGGCTAACTAACTGTGCATTCACAGTCACTCAATGATAGTGTCACACACAAATCACTTTGATTCTCACTATGGGAATGAATGTTATAATGTTGCGTGTAATATAGTGCCCTCCATAATGACCAATCATTTATTTATTTGCCTCTTTAAATAACATGTGGTTTAAGTGCACATTGTCAGATTTTAACAAAGGACATGTTTCAAACATTTTGGTTTCGGCATGTTGAAATGACAGCAGTGTGTACACAGTCAAAAAAATCTCAGAGTTTGGAGTTTGACAATTTATCTGCAACTCTGCAAATTTATCAAAATGTCGAATTTTGAGGTCTAATTCAAATGTAATAAAATGCACAGTCATTAGAAAAGGCACTTATAATTCTCAATTATGGACAAAATCAGTGGTCTTGTGTCAGGAACCTTTGGATTTAAATTGAGTTATGTTTGTGCAAAAAAAAAAGTATCTTAATTTTTTTATACTAATCTCTTAGGGGTAATCCATAAAATAAATGGTGCAACGTAGCTATACAAAAATCAGAAGTCGGTGAGCCCGACGCCATTGCAGTAGACCTCCCAAATGGCATTGAGATTGGTTTTGAAATGGACGAGATATTGAGGTTCAAAATTAAAAGGCCAATATAAGAAGAATTTGAAAAACGATATAAAAAGGAATGAAATATCTCGCTAACAGACCTCAACATTCAGCACTAAAATGCCCTGACAAACACAATGGGACGAGATGGGGGCATATTCAGAGTGGTTTGGCCATAAGCACATGGCATGGTGGTAAATTGAAGATTTATACTGGCAGCAATGATAGGGCTGAGAACATAGCGTAGTCAAACTTGCAACTCAAAAACTACTTTAAATGTAATGACACTGCTGTTTTACATAATTGTTTTACATAGGAATATTTCAAGTCCCGTACAACGCAAGTGGCTTCAAGTCACTACGCCCAAATGCCGAAATCGAATTCCCACAACGATGCTCGCTCCATACAAATAGTAAGAAAGTATTGGCCTAAGAAAGAAGCCAATATGACAGGAATTTGAAAAACACCTGATATAAAATTGAATTCGAAATCCTGGCCCAGCTGTAAAAAAGTAAAATGATAATACTGCGTTTGGCATAGTGCAACAGCGCCCCCTGTGCAAAGACATCTTGGAAAAAAGCTAACGGGACCAGGCTCCGTAGTAATGTCATCAAACAAACAAACGCGTTTGTACAAAATATTGTGCAGTAACTATGACCGACACTGGAGTAAAACTTATATTAATTAACAACCAAAGCAAATACTACAATCTGAAACATGTTACTAACGGATGACCTTCAGAATTAAAAAACGCTCTGACAGGCAGAGTAAAAAAGAACTGACTTTAAACCAATGAATCAGGGGAGAGCGCGAACGCAGTCCCCACTACCAGAAATTATGCGGTCGAGATTCCCACATTTGGGGAATTCGCAGGGGTCAGCACAGCCGGAGTGCAATGGCTGAGCCTCGCCCTGGGTGAACCACCTTCTTGATCATGGTATCTCCCCTGCCAGGTAAGTATGAGTTGTACACATCAGGGAAGGGAGTCCTACTCTTTAGCATACATTTTACACTGACGGGTACCACATTCTACCAGTCACTCGAGTGACCATTTCTTGCAACTTCAGCAAATCAGATGATTACCACTTTCAACCCAGTAAGTAGTTCAGATAGGTCAACTGTCTATTTTTTTTTTCCACAATCACCTGATGTGCCTTTTTTTCTATCTTCCCACAATGCACCGGTATGAACTCCCCCAGTCAGAAAGAGTGCCCTGGATACATCACTGAATCCAGATCCCGTTTGGAGTTGTGCACTAAATGTTACAAACTACCATTCTTCAAGATACTGATGTAACAGACATCCCCAAATGGAATTACTGAGGGGTCATCTGATCTTTTGTTGGCAGCATTTGAATTAGTCTATATTTATTAGGAAAATGCACTCCACAACAACATCCTGAAAAGCCTGGTATTGCCTGGTGGTCCCTCGGAGTTCTACCCGAGCCCAGCCGTGCTTTGTACCACAGCCATTGCACTCCGGCTGTGCCGACTCCTGCAAATTCCCCGAATGTTGGCATTTTCGAATGCATAATCTCAGGGGGCTTAAAAAATATATAATGTACATGAATTGTTCAACATTGTGAAACAGCACCCCCTATACAAAACACCGTGGAAAAAGCTTACAGCACCTGGTATTCCCAGGCGGTCTCCCATCCAAGTACTAACCAGGCCCGACCCTGCTTAGCTTCCGAGATCAGACGAGATCGGGCGTATTCAGAGTGGTATGGCCGTAAGCAACAGCCGCGGTGCAAAATGCGATATTTAAACTGGTGGCAATGATATGGCTGAGAACATACCACATTCAAACTTGCAACTGCGCTCTTGATATGAAAAAATGTACTTTAAATGTAGAGATACTAACCAAGGCATAAAAACGATAAATGTATACCAACAAATGTATTTTAAGAAAAAAGTTTGCATTTGCTGAAAGCCTCAAAAGGCAGGAAATTAAATTCATCAGCCCAAACACGAACATCAGCCCGCTCTAACATCAAGGTGTATCAGCACAGACCTCTGACAACATGCTACAGCCATGTACAATATCTACTCTGTGTCAAACAACATCGGATTGTTCAACATTCAGATCGGATTGTTTAAGATTCAAACCCCTCAAATGATTCATAATCTTAGAGTAATTCTGCATATTAAAGTTAGAGGAAAATGTACTCATTTTGCACTTTTCCAACATGTGTCCTGTTTGGGACCACATTTCTCGTATCAATCTTTCAACATAGCTTGTCCATAAAGTGTGTCTTAACAAAGCAGACCTTTTTTAAACTGTAAATGGACATATACATAATTATTCATAGTTCTCAAAGTAATTGACCACTAAACAGAGTCATGGCTAACTAACTGTGCATTCACAGTCACTCAATGATAGTGTCACACACAAATCACTTTGATTCTCACTATGGGAATGAATGTTATAATGTTGCGTGTAATATAGTGCCCTCCATAATGACCAATCATTTATTTATTTGCCTCTTTAAATAACATGTGGTTTAAGTGCACATTGTCAGATTTTAACAAAGGACATGTTTCAAACATTTTGGTTTCGGCATGTTGAAATGACAGCAGTGTGTACACAGTCAAAAAAATCTCAGAGTTTGGAGTTTGACAATTTATCTGCAACTCTGCAAATTTATCAAAATGTCGAATTTTGAGGTCTAATTCAAATGTAATAAAATGCACAGTCATTAGAAAAGGCACTTATAATTCTCAATTATGGACAAAATCAGTGGTCTTGTGTCAGGAACCTTTGGATTTAAATTGAGTTATGTTTGTGCAAAAAAAAAAGTATCTTAATTTTTTTATACTAATCTCTTAGGGGTAATCCATAAAATAAATGGTGCAACGTAGCTATACAAAAATCAGAAGTCGGTGAGCCCGACGCCATTGCAGTAGACCTCCCAAATGGCATTGAGATTGGTTTTGAAATGGACGAGATATTGAGGTTCAAAATTGAAAGGCCAATATAAGAAGAATTTGAAAAACGATATAAAAAGGAATGAAATATCTCGCTAACAGACCTCAACATTCAGCACTAAAATGCCCTGACAAACACAATGGGACGAGATGGGGGCATATTCAGAGTGGTTTGGCCATAAGCACATGGCATGGTGCTAAATTGAAGATTTATACTGGCAGCAATGATAGGGCTGAGAACATAGCGTAGTCAAACTTGCAACTCAAAAACTACTTTAAATGTAATGACACTGCTGTTTTACATAATTGTTTTACATAGGAATATTTCAAGTCCCGTACAACGCAAGTGGCTTCAAGTCACTACGCCCAAATGCCGAAATCGAATTCCCACAACGATGCTCGCTCCATACAAATAGTAAGAAAGTATTGGCCTAAGAAAGAAGCCAATATGACAGGAATTTGAAAAACACCTGATATAAAATTGAATTCGAAATCCTGGCCCAGCTGTAAAAAAGTAAAATGATAATACTGCGTTTGGCATAGTGCAACAGCGCCCCCTGTGCAAAGACATCTTGGAAAAAAGCTAACGGGACCAGGCTCCGTAGTAATGTCATCAAACAAACAAACGCGTTTGTACAAAATATTGTGCAGTAACTATGACCGACACTGGAGTAAAACTTATATTAATTAACAACCAAAGCAAATACTACAATCTGAAACATGTTACTAACGGATGACCTTCAGGATTAAAAACGCTCTGACAGGCAGAGTAAAAAAGAACTGACTTTAAACCAATGAATCAGGGGAGAGCGCAAACGCAGTCCCCACTACCAGAAATTATGCAGTCGAGATTCCCACATTTGGGGAATTCGCAGGGGTCAGCACAGCCGGAGTGCAATGGCTGAGCCTCGCCCTGGGTGAACCACCTTCTTGATCATGGTATCTCCCCTGCCAGGTAAGTATGAGTTGTACACATCAGGGAAGGGAGTCCTACTCTTTAGCATACATTTTACACTGACGGGTACCACATTCTACCAGTCACTCAAGTGACCATTTCTTGCAACTTCAGCAAATCAGATGATTACCACTTTCAACCCAGTAAGTAGTTCAGATAGGTCAACTGTCTATTTTTTTCCACAATCACCTGATGTGCCTTTTTTTCTATCTTCCCACAATGCACCGGTATGAACTCCCCCAGTCAGAAAGAGTGCCCTGGATACATCACTGAATCCAGATCCCGTTTGGAGTTGTGCACTAAATGTTACAAACTACCATTCTTCAAGATACTGATGTAACAGACATCCCCAAATGGAATTACTGAGGGGTCATCTGATCTTTTGTTGGCAGCATTTGAATTAGTCTATATTTATTAGGAAAATGCACTCCACAACAACATTCTGAAAAGCCTGGTATTGCCTGGTGGTCCCTCGGAGTTCTACCCGAGCCCAGCCGTGCTTTGTACCACAGCCATTGCACTCCGGCTGTGCCGACTCCTGCAAATTCCCCGAATGTTGGCATTTTCGAATGCATAATCTCAGGGGGCTTAAAAAATATATAATGTACATGAATTGTTCAACATTGTGAAACAGCACCCCCTATACAAAACACCGTGGAAAAAGCTTACAGCACCTGGTATTCCCAGGCGGTCTCCCATCCAAGTACTAACCAGGCCCGACCCTGCTTAGCTTCCGAGATCAGACGAGATCGGGCGTATTCAGAGTGGTATGGCCGTAAGCAACAGCCGCGGTGCAAAATGCGATATTTAAACTGGTGGCAATGATATGGCTGAGAACATACCACATTCAAACTTGCAACTGCGCTCTTGATATGAAAAAATGTACTTTAAATGTAGAGATACTAACCAAGGCATAAAAACGATAAATGTATACCAACAAATGTATTTTAAGAAAAAAGTTTGCATTTGCTGAAAGCCTCAAAAGGCAGGAAATTAAATTCATCAGCCCAAACACGAACATCAGCCCGCTCTAACATCAAGGTGTATCAGCACAGACCTCTGACAACATGCTACAGCCATGTACAATATCTACTCTGTGTCAAACAACATCGGATTGTTCAACATTCAGATCGGATTGTTTAAGATTCAAACCCCTCAAATGATTCATAATCTTAGAGTAATTCTGCATATTAAAGTTAGAGGAAAATGTACTCATTTTGCACTTTTCCAACATGTGTCCTGTTTGGGACCACATTTCTCGTATCAATCTTTCAACATAGCTTGTCCATAAAGTGTGTCTTAACAAAGCAGACCTTTTTTAAACTGTAAATGGACATATACATAATTATTCATAGTTCTCAAAGTAATTGACCACTAAACAGAGTCATGGCTAACTAACTGTGCATTCACAGTCACTCAATGATAGTGTCACACACAAATCACTTTGATTCTCACTATGGGAATGAATGTTATAATGTTGCGTGTAATATAGTGCCCTCCATAATGACCAATCATTTATTTATTTGCCTCTTTAAATAACATGTGGTTTAAGTGCACATTGTCAGATTTTAACAAAGGACATGTTTCAAACATTTTGGTTTCGGCATGTTGAAATGACAGCAGTGTGTACACAGTCAAAAAAATCTCAGAGTTTGGAGTTTGACAATTTATCTGCAACTCTGCAAATTTATCAAAATGTCGAATTTTGAGGTCTAATTCAAATGTAATAAAATGCACAGTCATTAGAAAAGGCACTTACAATTCTCAATTATGGACAAAATCAGTGGTCTTGTGTCAGGAACCTTTGGATTTAAATTGAGTTATGTTTGTGCAAAAAAAAAAAAGTATCTTAATTTTTTTATACTAATCTCTTAGGGGTAATCCATAAAATAAATGGTGCAACGTAGCTATACAAAAATCAGAAGTCGGTGAGCCCGACGCCATTGCAGTAGACCTCCCAAATGGCATTGAGATTGGTTTTGAAATGGACGAGATATTGAGGTTCAAAATTGAAAGGCCAATATAAGAAGAATTTGAAAAACGATATAAAAAGGAATGAAATATCTCGCTAACAGACCTCAACATTCAGCACTAAAATGCCCTGACAAACACAATGGGACGAGATGGGGGCATATTCAGAGTGGTTTGGCCATAAGCACATGGCATGGTGCTAAATTGAAGATTTATACTGGCAGCAATGATAGGGCTGAGAACATAGCGTAGTCAAACTTGCAACTCAAAAACTACTTTAAATGTAATGACACTGCTGTTTTACATAATTGTTTTACATAGGAATATTTCAAGTCCCGTACAACGCAAGTGGCTTCAAGTCACTACGCCCAAATGCCGAAATCGAATTCCCACAACGATGCTCGCTCCATACAAATAGTAAGAAAGTATTGGCCTAAGAAAGAAGCCAATATGACAGGAATTTGAAAAACACCTGATATAAAATTGAATTCGAAATCCTGGCCCAGCTGTAAAAAAGTAAAATGATAATACTGCGTTTGGCATAGTGCAACAGCGCCCCCTGTGCAAAGACATCTTGGAAAAAAGCTAACGGGACCAGGCTCCGTAGTAATGTCATCAAACAAACAAACGCGTTTGTACAAAATATTGTGCAGTAACTATGACCGACACTGGAGTAAAACTTATATTAATTAACA
Source organism: Conger conger (assembly GCF_963514075.1). Classification (NCBI taxonomy): domain Eukaryota; kingdom Metazoa; phylum Chordata; class Actinopteri; order Anguilliformes; family Congridae; genus Conger; species Conger conger. The sequence continues at coordinate 7,776,760 of NC_083769.1, forward strand.
ACCAAAGCAAATACTACAATCTGAAACATGTTACTAACGGATGACCTTCAGGATTAAAAACGCTCTGACAGGCAGAGTAAAAAAGAACTGACTTTAAACCAATGAATCAGGGGAGAGCGCAAACGCAGTCCCCACTACCAGAAATTATGCAGTCGAGATTCCCACATTTGGGGAATTCGCAGGGGTCAGCACAGCCGGAGTGCAATGGCTGAGCCTCGCCCTGGGTGAACCACCTTCTTGATCATGGTATCTCCCCTGCCAGGTAAGTATGAGTTGTACACATCAGGGAAGGGAGTCCTACTCTTTAGCATACATTTTACACTGACGGGTACCACATTCTACCAGTCACTCAAGTGACCATTTCTTGCAACTTCAGCAAATCAGATGATTACCACTTTCAACCCAGTAAGTAGTTCAGATAGGTCAACTGTCTATTTTTTTCCACAATCACCTGATGTGCCTTTTTTTCTATCTTCCCACAATGCACCGGTATGAACTCCCCCAGTCAGAAAGAGTGCCCTGGATACATCACTGAATCCAGATCCCGTTTGGAGTTGTGCACTAAATGTTACAAACTACCATTCTTCAAGATACTGATGTAACAGACATCCCCAAATGGAATTACTGAGGGGTCATCTGATCTTTTGTTGGCAGCATTTGAATTAGTCTATATTTATTAGGAAAATGCACTCCACAACAACATTCTGAAAAGCCTGGTATTGCCTGGTGGTCCCTCGGAGTTCTACCCGAGCCCAGCCGTGCTTTGTACCACAGCCATTGCACTCCGGCTGTGCCGACTCCTGCAAATTCCCCGAATGTTGGCATTTTCGAATGCATAATCTCAGGGGGCTTAAAAAATATATAATGTACATGAATTGTTCAACATTGTGAAACAGCACCCCCTATACAAAACACCGTGGAAAAAGCTTACAGCACCTGGTATTCCCAGGCGGTCTCCCATCCAAGTACTAACCAGGCCCGACCCTGCTTAGCTTCCGAGATCAGACGAGATCGGGCGTATTCAGAGTGGTATGGCCGTAAGCAACAGCCGCGGTGCAAAATGCGATATTTAAACTGGTGGCAATGATATGGCTGAGAACATACCACATTCAAACTTGCAACTGCGCTCTTGATATGAAAAAATGTACTTTAAATGTAGAGATACTAACCAAGGCATAAAAACGATAAATGTATACCAACAAATGTATTTTAAGAAAAAAGTTTGCATTTGCTGAAAGCCTCAAAAGGCAGGAAATTAAATTCATCAGCCCAAACACGAACATCAGCCCGCTCTAACATCAAGGTGTATCAGCACAGACCTCTGACAACATGCTACAGCCATGTACAATATCTACTCTGTGTCAAACAACATCGGATTGTTCAACATTCAGATCGGATTGTTTAAGATTCAAACCCCTCAAATGATTCATAATCTTAGAGTAATTCTGCATATTAAAGTTAGAGGAAAATGTACTCATTTTGCACTTTTCCAACATGTGTCCTGTTTGGGACCACATTTCTCGTATCAATCTTTCAACATAGCTTGTCCATAAAGTGTGTCTTAACAAAGCAGACCTTTTTTAAACTGTAAATGGACATATACATAATTATTCATAGTTCTCAAAGTAATTGACCACTAAACAGAGTCATGGCTAACTAACTGTGCATTCACAGTCACTCAATGATAGTGTCACACACAAATCACTTTGATTCTCACTATGGGAATGAATGTTATAATGTTGCGTGTAATATAGTGCCCTCCATAATGACCAATCATTTATTTATTTGCCTCTTTAAATAACATGTGGTTTAAGTGCACATTGTCAGATTTTAACAAAGGACATGTTTCAAACATTTTGGTTTCGGCATGTTGAAATGACAGCAGTGTGTACACAGTCAAAAAAATCTCAGAGTTTGGAGTTTGACAATTTATCTGCAACTCTGCAAATTTATCAAAATGTCGAATTTTGAGGTCTAATTCAAATGTAATAAAATGCACAGTCATTAGAAAAGGCACTTACAATTCTCAATTATGGACAAAATCAGTGGTCTTGTGTCAGGAACCTTTGGATTTAAATTGAGTTATGTTTGTGCAAAAAAAAAAAAGTATCTTAATTTTTTTATACTAATCTCTTAGGGGTAATCCATAAAATAAATGGTGCAACGTAGCTATACAAAAATCAGAAGTCGGTGAGCCCGACGCCATTGCAGTAGACCTCCCAAATGGCATTGAGATTGGTTTTGAAATGGACGAGATATTGAGGTTCAAAATTGAAAGGCCAATATAAGAAGAATTTGAAAAACGATATAAAAAGGAATGAAATATCTCGCTAACAGACCTCAACATTCAGCACTAAAATGCCCTGACAAACACAATGGGACGAGATGGGGGCATATTCAGAGTGGTTTGGCCATAAGCACATGGCATGGTGCTAAATTGAAGATTTATACTGGCAGCAATGATAGGGCTGAGAACATAGCGTAGTCAAACTTGCAACTCAAAAACTACTTTAAATGTAATGACACTGCTGTTTTACATAATTGTTTTACATAGGAATATTTCAAGTCCCGTACAACGCAAGTGGCTTCAAGTCACTACGCCCAAATGCCGAAATCGAATTCCCACAACGATGCTCGCTCCATACAAATAGTAAGAAAGTATTGGCCTAAGAAAGAAGCCAATATGACAGGAATTTGAAAAACACCTGATATAAAATTGAATTAGAAATCCTGGCCCAGCTGTAAAAAAGTAAAATGATAATACTGCGTTTGGCATAGTGCAACAGCGCCCCCTGTGCAAAGACATCTTGGAAAAAAGCTAACGGGACCAGGCTCCGTAGTAATGTCATCAAACAAACAAACGCGTTTGTACAAAATATTGTGCAGTAACTATGACCGACACTGGAGTAAAACTTATATTAATTAACAACCAAAGCAAATACTACAATCTGAAACATGTTACTAACGGATGACCTTCAGGATTAAAAACGCTCTGACAGGCAGAGTAAAAAAGAACTGACTTTAAACCAATGAATCAGGGGAGAGCGCGAACGCAGTCCCCACTACCAGAAATTATGCAGTCGAGATTCCCACATTTGGGGAATTCGCAGGGGTCAGCACAGCCGGAGTGCAATGGCTGAGCCTCGCCCTGGGTGAACCACCTTCTTGATCATGGTATCTCCCCTGCCAGGTAAGTATGAGTTGTACACATCAGGGAAGGGAGTCCTACTCTTTAGCATACATTTTACACTGACGGGTACCACATTCTACCAGTCACTCGAGTGACCATTTCTTGCAACTTCAGCAAATCAGATGATTACCACTTTCAACCCAGTAAGTAGTTCAGATAGGTCAACTGTCTATTTTTTTCCACAATCACCTGATGTGCCTTTTTTTCTATCTTCCCACAATGCACCGGTATGAACTCCCCCAGTCAGAAAGAGTGCCCTGGATACATCACTGAATCCAGATCCCGTTTGGAGTTGTGCACTAAATGTTACAAACTACCATTCTTCAAGATACTGATGTAACAGACATCCCCAAATGGAATTACTGAGGGGTCATCTGATCTTTTGTTGGCAGCATTTGAATTAGTCTATATTTATTAGGAAAATGCACTCCACAACAACATCCTGAAAAGCCTGGTATTGCCTGGTGGTCCCTCGGAGTTCTACCCGAGCCCAGCCGTGCTTTGTACCACAGCCATTGCACTCCGGCTGTGCCGACTCCTGCAAATTCCCCGAATGTTGGCATTTTCGAATGCATAATCTCAGGGGGCTTAAAAAATATATAATGTACATGAATTGTTCAACATTGTGAAACAGCACCCCCTATACAAAACACCGTGGAAAAAGCTTACAGCACCTGGTATTCCCAGGCGGTCTCCCATCCAAATACTAACCAGGCCCGACCCTGCTTAGCTTCCGAGATCAGACGAGATCGGGCGTATTCAGAGTGGTATGGCCGTAAGCAACAGCCGCGGTGCAAAATGCGATATTTAAACTGGTGGCAATGATATGGCTGAGAACATACCACATTCAAACTTGCAACTGCGCTCTTGATATGAAAAAATGTACTTTAAATGTAGAGATACTAACCAAGGCATAAAAACGATAAATGTATACCAACAAATGTATTTTAAGAAAAAAGTTTGCATTTGCTGAAAGCCTCAAAAGGCAGGAAATTAAATTCATCAGCCCAAACACGAACATCAGCCCGCTCTAACATCAAGGTGTATCAGCACAGACCTCTGACAACATGCTACAGCCATGTACAATATCTACTCTGTGTCAAACAACATCGGATTGTTCAACATTCAGATCGGATTGTTTAAGATTCAAACCCCTCAAATGATTCATAATCTTAGAGTAATTCTGCATATTAAAGTTAGAGGAAAATGTACTCATTTTGCACTTTTCCAACATGTGTCCTGTTTGGGACCACATTTCTCGTATCAATCTTTCAACATAGCTTGTCCATAAAGTGTGTCTTAACAAAGCAGACCTTTTTTAAACTGTAAATGGACATATACATAATTATTCATAGTTCTCAAAGTAATTGACCACTAAACAGAGTCATGGCTAACTAACTGTGCATTCACAGTCACTCAATGATAGTGTCACACACAAATCACTTTGATTCTCACTATGGGAATGAATGTTATAATGTTGCGTGTAATATAGTGCCCTCCATAATGACCAATCATTTATTTATTTGCCTCTTTAAATAACATGTGGTTTAAGTGCACATTGTCAGATTTTAACAAAGGACATGTTTCAAACATTTTGGTTTCGGCATGTTGAAATGACAGCAGTGTGTACACAGTCAAAAAAATCTCAGAGTTTGGAGTTTGACAATTTATCTGCAACTCTGCAAATTTATCAAAATGTCGAATTTTGAGGTCTAATTCAAATGTAATAAAATGCACAGTCATTAGAAAAAGCACTTATAATTCTCAATTATGGACAAAATCAGTGGTCTTGTGTCAGGAACCTTTGGATTTAAATTGAGTTATGTTTGTGCAAAAAAAAAAGTATCTTAATTTTTTTATACTAATCTCTTAGGGGTAATCCATAAAATAAATGGTGCAACGTAGCTATACAAAAATCAGAAGTCGGTGAGCCCGACGCCATTGCAGTAGACCTCCCAAATGGCATTGAGATTGGTTTTGAAATGGACGAGATATTGAGGTTCAAAATTGAAAGGCCAATATAAGAAGAATTTGAAAAACGATATAAAAAGGAATGAAATATCTCGCTAACAGACCTCAACATTCAGCACTAAAATGCCCTGACAAACACAATGGGACGAGATGGGGGCATATTCAGAGTGGTTTGGCCATAAGCACATGGCATGGTGCTAAATTGAAGATTTATACTGGCAGCAATGATAGGGCTGAGAACATAGCGTAGTCAAACTTGCAACTCAAAAACTACTTTAAATGTAATGACACTGCTGTTTTACATAATTGTTTTACATAGGAATATTTCAAGTCCCGTACAACGCAAGTGGCTTCAAGTCACTACGCCCAAATGCCGAAATCGAATTCCCACAACGATGCTCGCTCCATACAAATAGTAAGAAAGTATTGGCCTAAGAAAGAAGCCAATATGACAGGAATTTGAAAAACACCTGATATAAAATTGAATTCGAAATCCTGGCCCAGCTGTAAAAAAGTAAAATGATAATACTGCGTTTGGCATAGTGCAACAGCGCCCCCTGTGCAAAGACATCTTGGAAAAAAGCTAACGGGACCAGGCTCCGTAGTAATGTCATCAAACAAACAAACGCGTTTGTACAAAATATTGTGCAGTAACTATGACCGACACTGGAGTAAAACTTATATTAATTAACAACCAAAGCAAATACTACAATCTGAAACATGTTACTAACGGATGACCTTCAGGATTAAAAACGCTCTGACAGGCAGAGTAAAAAAGAACTGACTTTAAACCAATGAATCAGGGGAGAGCGCGAACGCAGTCCCCACTACCAGAAATTATGCAGTCGAGATTCCCACATTTGGGGAATTCGCAGGGGTCAGCACAGCCGGAGTGCAATGGCTGAGCCTCGCCCTGGGTGAACCACCTTCTTGATCATGGTATCTCCCCTGCCAGGTAAGTATGAGTTGTACACATCAGGGAAGGGAGTCCTACTCTTTAGCATACATTTTACACTGACGGGTACCACATTCTACCAGTCACTCAAGTGACCATTTCTTGCAACTTCAGCAAATCAGATGATTACCACTTTCAACCCAGTAAGTAGTTCAGATAGGTCAACTGTCTATTTTTTTCCACAATCACCTGATGTGCCTTTTTTTCTATCTTCCCACAATGCACCGGTATGAACTCCCCCAGTCAGAAAGAGTGCCCTGGATACATCACTGAATCCAGATCCCGTTTGGAGTTGTGCACTAAATGTTACAAACTACCATTCTTCAAGATACTGATGTAACAGACATCCCCAAATGGAATTACTGAGGGGTCATCTGATCTTTTGTTGGCAGCATTTGAATTAGTCTATATTTATTAGGAAAATGCACTCCACAACAACATTCTGAAAAGCCTGGTATTGCCTGGTGGTCCCTCGGAGTTCTACCCGAGCCCAGCCGTGCTTTGTACCACAGCCATTGCACTCCGGCTGTGCCGACTCCTGCAAATTCCCCGAATGTTGGCATTTTCGAATGCATAATCTCAGGGGGCTTAAAAAATATATAATGTACATGAATTGTTCAACATTGTGAAACAGCACCCCCTATACAAAACACCGTGGAAAAAGCTTACAGCACCTGGTATTCCCAGGCGGTCTCCCATCCAAGTACTAACCAGGCCCGACCCTGCTTAGCTTCCGAGATCAGACGAGATCGGGCGTATTCAGAGTGGTATGGCCGTAAGCAACAGCCGCGGTGCAAAATGCGATATTTAAACTGGTGGCAATGATATGGCTGAGAACATACCACATTCAAACTTGCAACTGCGCTCTTGATATGAAAAAATGTACTTTAAATGTAGAGATACTAACCAAGGCATAAAAACGATAAATGTATACCAACAAATGTATTTTAAGAAAAAAGTTTGCATTTGCTGAAAGCCTCAAAAGGCAGGAAATTAAATTCATCAGCCCAAACACGAACATCAGCCCGCTCTAACATCAAGGTGTATCAGCACAGACCTCTGACAACATGCTACAGCCATGTACAATATCTACTCTGTGTCAAACAACATCGGATTGTTCAACATTCAGATCGGATTGTTTAAGATTCAAACCCCTCAAATGATTCATAATCTTAGAGTAATTCTGCATATTAAAGTTAGAGGAAAATGTACTCATTTTGCACTTTTCCAACATGTGTCCTGTTTGGGACCACATTTCTCGTATCAATCTTTCAACATAGCTTGTCCATAAAGTGTGTCTTAACAAAGCAGACCTTTTTTAAACTGTAAATGGACATATACATAATTATTCATAGTTCTCAAAGTAATTGACCACTAAACAGAGTCATGGCTAACTAACTGTGCATTCACCGTCACTCAATGATAGTGTCACACACAAATCACTTTGATTCTCACTATGGGAATGAATGTTATAATGTTGCGTGTAATATAGTGCCCTCCATAATGACCAATCATTTATTTATTTGCCTCTTTAAATAACATGTGGTTTAAGTGCACATTGTCAGATTTTAACAAAGGACATGTTTCAAACATTTTGGTTTTGGCATGTTGAAATGACAGCAGTGTGTACACAGTCAAAAAAATCTCAGAGTTTGGAGTTTGACAATTTATCTGCAACTCTGCAAATTTATCAAAATGTCGAATTTTGAGGTCTAATTCAAATGTAATAAAATGCACAGTCATTAGAAAAGGCACTTATAATTCTCAATTATGGACAAAATCAGTGGTCTTGTGTCAGGAACCTTTGGATTTAAATTGAGTTATGTTTGTGCAAAAAAAAAAGTATCTTAATTTTTTTATACTAATCTCTTAGGGGTAATCCATAAAATAAATGGTGCAACGTAGCTATACAAAAATCAGAAGTCGGTGAGCCCGACGCCATTGCAGTAGACCTCCCAAATGGCATTGAGATTGGTTTTGAAATGGACGAGATATTGAGGTTCAAAATTGAAAGGCCAATATAAGAAGAATTTGAAAAACGATATAAAAAGGAATGAAATATCTCGCTAACAGACCTCAACATTCAGCACTAAAATGCCCTGACAAACACAATGGGACGAGATGGGGGCATATTCAGAGTGGTTTGGCCATAAGCACATGGCATGGTGCTAAATTGAAGATTTATACTGGCAGCAATGATAGGGCTGAGAACATAGCGTAGTCAAACTTGCAACTCAAAAACTACTTTAAATGTAATGACACTGCTGTTTTACATAATTGTTTTACATAGGAATATTTCAAGTCCCGTACAACGCAAGTGGCTTCAAGTCACTACGCCCAAATGCCGAAATCGAATTCCCACAACGATGCTCGCTCCATACAAATAGTAAGAAAGTATTGGCCTAAGAAAGAAGCCAATATGACAGGAATTTGAAAAACACCTGATATAAAATTGAATTCGAAATCCTGGCCCAGCTGTAAAAAAGTAAAATGATAATACTGCGTTTGGCATAGTGCAACAGCGCCCCCTGTGCAAAGACATCTTGGAAAAAAGCTAACGGGACCAGGCTCCGTAGTAATGTCATCAAACAAACAAACGCGTTTGTACAAAATATTGTGCAGTAACTATGACCGACACTGGAGTAAAACTTATATTAATTAACAACCAAAGCAAATACTACAATCTGAAACATGTTACTAACGGATGACCTTCAGGATTAAAAACGCTCTGACAGGCAGAGTAAAAAAGAACTGACTTTAAACCAATGAATCAGGGGAGAGCGCGAACGCAGTCCCCACTACCAGAAATTATGTGGTTTTATTGGTTTTTTTACATTTCTTTACATTTTTAAAATTCTTTTTCTTTTTTTAAAACACACTAATTAACACAAAATAATCATTTAATCAAGAACTTAAACTAATGAAACAAAGACATCAAAGGAATGAAAACAAACTTAAAGAGAGAGTGATTACAAAATATTCCAAAGAGACCTTACAAAACTTAACAAAATCAATTTCAACAATAAAGAAACTAAGGTGAATTAAAAGACGAGAAAAATAGTAAAGAAAGAGTCCATTCCGCTCAGGTTTGGTTGTCCCGAGAGGCTTCTGTGTCCCTTCTGTGTCCCTTGGGGGGGTGGGCTAGATGATGAATTCTTTCCAGTGGTCCACCCCCCACTTCTCTCTCGCCAGGTTCTTGTTTGTGTGCATGTCCACCAGAATGCCGTCCTGGAGGAGGTTTTGGATCCTCCTCCGGAGAGTGACCAGGTCTACAGATGTTTTCTGGTAGACCTTGATGTTCCTCGTCTCCCACAGGACCTGCTTCACGGTATTGATGATCCTCCACTGACGCTGGAGCACGGTGGTCTTGCATCCCCCCGGCGGACCGTAGAGGATGCCCTCAGCCATCAGGGAGGACCTCGGCAGGAACCTGCTTAGGGAGACAGAGGAACAAACAAGGCCCCAGACCCGCCTGGCCACGGAGCACTCCCAGAACAGGTGGTGAATGTGTTCCGAGTCAGTGCATCCGTGGGGGCAGCGTTCAGTCAGGGCTAAGTGCCGGCGATACATAAATGTTCTGGTGGGGAGACACCTATGGGCTGTCATCCAGGCAATGTCTTTTTGTTTGTTTGTAAGACATTTGTGTGTTACATTTGCCCAGATGACTTGCGGGTCCAGGTCTGGCCCCCCCCTCGGGAGCGTTACAATTTCTCCAGATCTTAAATGAGCCATAATCATTTTATAGCTCCACGAGGTTAGGCCAGCCCTGGGCAGATCCGTCCTGTAGGCAAAGTCCTTCAGGGCTCGGTAGACGTAGGGGGGGTCCCAGCTATAAGGTATGGTGAGGTCCAGCACACCCAAGCCCATTGCTCTGAGGAAGGGGGTGGCATAGTACCTGGCAAAGGTACCAGAGGCCTTACCCACCTTCCCTGCATTCTGGACAAGGGTGGCCAGACCCTGCACCATAATGATGTTGACAATGTCTGGGACCCCCTGCCCCCCATTCCGCTCCTCTTTGAGGAGGGTGACGCGTTTAAGTTTTTCCATGGTGCTCCCCCAGACAAAGCGGAAAGCCATCCGGGTGATTAACTTCCCGGTGGCTTTGTCCGGGGGAAACACCCTCCCCACATAGAGCAGAATGGGTAGGACAATTGCCTTCAGGACAAGGATCTTACCCGCCATGGTCAAGGGCCGTGCACTCCAGCTCCTGATTTTATTTTGGACGTGGCGGAGGGCTCCCTCCCAGCTGGTTCTCCCTCCTCCGTCAGCTTGGAAGGTCACCCCCAGGAGCTTGATGGTATTCCTACGCACAGGGAAGGAAACGGTCAGCTCCTCACTCCAATGTGGAGACAGAAACAGTTCACTCTTGTCCCTGTTGACCAGGGCGCCAGTGGCCACACAGAAGTCGTCCAACACCTTGGTGGCACAAGCGATAGAACGACTGTCTGTGGCGACGATGGCAATGTCGTCCATGTACGCCATCACCTTTAGCCGTTCCCCCCCCGCTCCAGGGAGTGGATAGCCCACCACCCCTGGATTGGCCCTAATGGCCTGGAGGAACGGTTCCAGGTAGATGACGTACAGGAGAGATGCTAGAGGGCACCCCTGCCTGACGCCAGACCTGACATCAAACGGGGCAGAGGGCTGTCGATTGACAACCACTCTGCCCGTTATGTCTGTCAGACAGATTTTTGTCCAGCGCAGGAGGGGGCCAGGAATGTTCATTTTCTCTAGCACTCTCTCCAAGCACACATGACTCACCCGGTCAAATGCCTTCTCTTGATCGAGACTGAGAAGGCACAAGGGGGACCTCCGCTCCCCGGAGTGGATGATTAGATCCCTCGCGAGGAGCAGGTTGTCATTTATGGACCTCCCCTGCACACTGCAGGTCTGGTCCGGTCCGATCACCGATGTTATCAGGCCTTGGAACCTCCCCATCAGCGCCTTCGCCATGATCTTGTAATCGACTGAGAGGAGGTTGATCGGCCGCCAGTTGCGGAGGTCCTTCAGGTCCCCCTTCTTTGGGACAAGAGCTACTGAGCTCTGTCTCAGTGAGGCGCCTAACCGCCCCTCCCTGTACGCAGCCCTGAACACTTCCGCCACGTCCCCCTTCAGGAGATCCCAGTGAGCCTGGTAAAACTCAGCTGGGATTCCGTCAGGGCCCGGAGCTTTGTGTGTATTCAGGGAGTGCACGGCCCTGGTGAGCTCCTCAGTGCTCAACTCCGCCTCCATCTGCTCATCTCCCAGGCGTCTGTCCAGGCAGCCCAGGAAGGTGTCCATGAGAGCCCCGTCTGAGGGCCTCTCGCTGTAAAGGCCCTCGTAGAACTCCCTGGCCACCTCCCGGACCTCCGCCTCTTCAGACACCACCACACCTCTGCTGTTATAGAGAGACAAGATGTTATTCGTCTTGGTTCGTGCCCTGCGGAAGAAGAACCGCGTGCACTTCTCATCCTCCTGGAGGCCCTGGAGTTTGGAGCGGAAGGTCTGTTTCTTCCGCTCTTCCCGGTAGAGGGTGGTGAGGCTCTGCCGAGCTTGTGCGATTTCGCTGCCAACATCCAGGCCTCGGGACTGGAGGAGGCTTAGTCTTTGGAGGGCAGCATTGTGGCGTTCAAAAACTGCCCTCCCTTCCTTCGCCTTCCTCCGCCCGACTGCCCGGAAGTAGCCCCGCACTCGCTCCTTCACCATCTCCCACCACTCCACCGGGGAGTCAAAGAGATGTTTCAGACTCACCCACTCCAGGTATCTTCTCGAGAAGGAGAGACGCACCTGGGGGTCTTGGAGATGGCTGATATTCATCCGCCAGAGCCCCTTACCCACGGTTATAGATTTCTCCCAGACCAGGGACACGGTTACCATGTGGTGGTCCGAGAAGTGCACCGCCTTGGTGGAATAGCTGTGCACCCTCAGGCCTGGGGAGAGCAGAAACATGTCAATTCTGGATGAGGAGGAGCCAGAGGAGTTCACAAAAGTGTGTTGGGGAGGAGAGGCGCCCCCGGCGTCGCAGAGGGAGAAATCCTCGATGAGGGACCGCAGCAGGGTGCCGGAGCGATCCGGCCTTGGTTTGCTGCGGTCCTCATCTCTTAAAACACAGTTGAAGTCTCCCCCTACGACGACGGGCATCGTGCAGTGCAACAGTGGTGGTAGTTTAGTGAATAGGGAGACTCTCTCGGCCACGCTGGTGGGACCGTACACGTTGATGACCCTGAGTGGGGAACCCCCGACCTCGAGATCGGTGACGAGGATTCGCCCACTCTCCACAATGCTGTGTGCTGTTATTTTTGCATAGGGATTTTTCATCAACGTGCCGACCCCATCAGCTCTGGCGATGTTTGAGCCAGACCAGAGAGAGTCTCCCATTCTCCATTCCTCCCCCAGAACGCCATCCCACTCCCGAAACGGAATCCCACATTCCTGGAGCAGGACGACGTCTGAGGGGATCTGTGACAGAATGGAGAAAACGGTGGTGCGTTTATCGGGGTGTCTGATACTGCGGGTGTTAAGTGTGGTAAGTGTAAAGTTGTATGCCATGATATTTTATTGTTTTTGGGTGTCTGGTGATCCAGTATGGCTGTTAGCCATATTCTGACAAATTTGATTTATTGTGTTGAAAATTGTATCCGGGTTATTGTGGCGCCTACTCACCCCCTGACCATGTTCTCCCATGGGTCTCCCCTCCTGACTGCCTGGGAGGTTCCGTCCTGGAGAGGTGGGAGTGGTTGTTTTTGCCCCAGGCCTCCCCCCCGGGCCTAGGAGGGCCTGGGAGGAGGGGGATGTTGTCGCCTCCCTTTGAGAGTCCGGACCGGGGGCTGGCTGGTCCCTGATGGAGTGGGGGTGAAGTGTGCCGATGTTTTGTAGGTTTTCCTTGTAATGTACTGATTTTGGTGGATGGGTGGGAGGTTTGGGAAGAGTATTAGGCCTGGCGAAAGATTTGGGACTGTGTACCGGTTTTTTATTAGATTGTACTGTGTGTCTTTTGGCGTTGATCGGTTGGCGTGTTATTGCTGGGTTTGGAGGCTGGCTGGGTGTATTTTGCGGTTTGGCTGTTGTGGGTGATCGAATTCTTTTCCCCTTTCGTTTCGGTTTTTGCCACGGGGTGATGGAATTTGTGTCCGATTCTGCAGATGAGGAGTCTGACCCCTCCACCACAATGGGGGTGTCAGAGTCAGGCTCCTCTTTTACTGTGATGACAGAGGGTTGGGTAACAGGGGGTGCTGTTGAGGTGGGGGTTGCCGGTGTTGTGCTGCAGGGAAGGATTGGTAGTGTTTGTGTTGTGGGGGTTAGGCTGTCAGGCTGGGGCAAAGGGGGAGTGGGTGCTCTGATGCGTGGTGTGGGGGTAGGGTGGGGTGGGGGAGGGGGGGCAGTCATTGACGGTGGTGGGGGCGCGGTGCTCCGGGCCCTGTTCGCGTACGAGAGGGGGCAATCCCGGAAGAGATGCCCCCTCACCCCGCAAAGATTACAGGGCCTCGGGTCACGGCACGCCCTGGTCTCGTGCTCGCCGCCACACGACTTGCACTTGACCACTGTGCAGGCTGCGGCCAAGTGACCTAACTCGCCGCAGTTCCTGCACAGCTTGGGCATGCCGTAATAAAACACCACGCCCCGGTGTCTCCCCAGCGTGATGGTGCTGGGGATGTGACATACCCCCCCCACTGCAGAGGGGTCAGGCTTGAGCTGGACCAGCCATTTCCTGGCCCCGGTCCAGACTCCATCCTCATCCAGGACCCTCCTGGCTTCAGATTTAACTTGGCCATACCTGCCCAACCACGTACTCACATCGTGGTCCTGTACAGTTTCATTAAAAAACTGCACAGTGACCACTTTGCTTTCCGTGTCGGACAGGGGCTCAACTTGAAAGTTGTTAAGGGGAGACCTGTCCTTCCCCTCTCTATAGAGGTTCCAGAACCTCTCCAGGACATTAGCGTTTTTAAAGCTAATTTCAAAAATGTCAGCGTTACCTGGAACCTTCACCAGGCAGTTCAGGTCGCCTGGCACGAAGCCCATGGCTCGCTGAAGCACTGCCCGGCTAAACTCCAGGCGGGTCATACCTGTCACTCTCCTCTGGCTGTTGGCTGTTGGGGCAGCAGCATTGGTTCCCCCCCTAGTGGACGCTGGCTCGGTGGCGCCCTCCACAGCTGCGCCATTCACCCCGTGCTCCACCAGGGGGCCTACCCTGTCGCTGCTGCCCCCCTCTCCGCTGTTCAGGAGGGTTAGCCGGACGGCATTGTGGCGCCGCACACCTGGCTGAGCCGCCGTCGCCATTCCTGCTGGGGGCCGGAGTCCAGCTGTAGGCAGAGAACAGAGAAACGCCTGAGGTTGATGGCCTGTCCCGATGGTTCAGCTCCCCTGCCGCTAGTGAACCTCCCTTCCGGTGGGGGGGCGCCAAGCGTTGGTCCGGTACACAGCGAGCAGGTCCGGATCCAAAGGGCGCCGCCGTCTTCTGGGGGGAGGTCCACGGATCCCCCTTTCTGCCTGCTCCGCACGCCTCGTCCTCCGGAGGGGTTCCGCTGGATCTGCTGCAGGGCCTGAAAAACCAGAGGCAGAGAGAGCAACCGGCGAAGGCCCAGCAAGGCTGGTACAGGCCCAGAGAGCAGCCCTTCCGGGCGTTCTCTCCGGGCAGCTCTTGTACTCGCCTCTGGCTTCCGGCAGAAAAGCGTTCTGCAGCAGTGGAGCTCGTCCTCCGGATGGCGGGAGTCTTCTGGCAGGGTGGCCTCCAGGCGAGTCTCTGCCTCCGCTGGCTGGCTCTCGAGGATCCTCGTCGCCGCCTCAGTCCAGGAAAAGGTGGTGGAGTCCCGGGCTTCTTGGCTGGCTCTCTGGATCCTCGAGGCTCCTCCGGGTCCGGCTCCCTCTGGTGGCAGGCTCTGGCAACAGCAGCTCCCTCCGCAGTTCCTGGATCAGCTCCCTCGCTCCTTCTCTCCAGCCACCTGGTTGGTTCCTCCCAACAGGCCCTGGGGTACCTGGAGGTCAGAGAGGGCCGCGGTCAAGCCACTGGTACTCTCTCCTCGCTCCAGGCACAGCTGTTCCGGGGGTGGTCCGTGAACTGCGAGCCCGCACCAGCCGCGGTCAAGCCACGTACTGGGAACGGAACTCGCAGCCCGTCAGGTTAGGAGGAAAAACCAGGTGGAAAAAGGAGGGGGGCGAAGGAGCCAAGAAAGGGAAGAAAAAGGGAGAGAGAGAAGGGACACAAGCTCTGAGAAGCCTCTCAAGAAACAGCCGAAAACCCCTTGTCTACCACTAGCAAGCCAGTGGTAGGCAACAGGTTAATTCGTGCTGAAGAGAAACCCGAGCGAAATGTCCCCACTACCAGAAATTATGCAGTCGAGATTCCCACATTTGGGGAATTCGCAGGGGTCAGCACAGCCGGAGTGCAATGGCTGAGCCTCGCCCTGGGTGAACCACCTTCTTGATCATGGTATCTCCCCTGCCAGGTAAGTATGAGTTGTACACATCAGGGAAGGGAGTCCTACTCTTTAGCATACATTTTACACTGACGGGTACCACATTCTACCAGTCACTCGAGTGACCATTTCTTGCAACTTCAGCAAATCAGATGATTACCACTTTCAACCCAGTAAGTAGTTCAGATAGGTCAACTGTCTATTTTTTTCCACAATCACCTGATGTGCCTTTTTTTCTATCTTCCCACAATGCACCGGTATGAACTCCCCCAGTCAGAAAGAGTGCCCTGGATACATCACTGAATCCAGATCCCGTTTGGAGTTGTGCACTAAATGTTACAAACTACCATTCTTCAAGATACTGATGTAACAGACATCCCCAAATGGAATTACTGAGGGGTCATCTGATCTTTTGTTGGCAGCATTTGAATTAGTCTATATTTATTAGGAAAATGCACTCCACAACAACATCCTGAAAAGCCTGGTATTGCCTGGTGGTCCCTCGGAGTTCTACCCGAGCCCAGCCGTGCTTTGTACCACAGCCATTGCACTCCGGCTGTGCCGACTCCTGCAAATTCCCCGAATGTTGGCATTTTCGAATGCATAATCTCAGGGGGCTTAAAAAATATATAATGTACATGAATTGTTCAACATTGTGAAACAGCACCCCCTATACAAAACACCGTGGAAAAAGCTTACAGCACCTGGTATTCCCAGGCGGTCTCCCATCCAAGTACTAACCAGGCCCGACCCTGCTTAGCTTCCGAGATCAGACGAGATCGGGCGTATTCAGAGTGGTATGGCCGTAAGCAACAGCCGCGGTGCAAAATGCGATATTTAAACTGGTGGCAATGATATGGCTGAGAACATACCACATTCAAACTTGCAACTGCGCTCTTGATATGAAAAAATGTACTTTAAATGTAGAGATACTAACCAAGGCATAAAAACGATAAATGTATACCAACAAATGTATTTTAAGAAAAAAGTTTGCATTTGCTGAAAGCCTCAAAAGGCAGGAAATTAAATTCATCAGCCCAAACACGAACATCAGCCCGCTCTAACATCAAGGTGTATCAGCACAGACCTCTGACAACATGCTACAGCCATGTACAATATCTACTCTGTGTCAAACAACATCGGATTGTTCAACATTCAGATCGGATTGTTTAAGATTCAAACCCCTCAAATGATTCATAATCTTAGAGTAATTCTGCATATTAAAGTTAGAGGAAAATGTACTCATTTTGCACTTTTCCAACATGTGTCCTGTTTGGGACCACATTTCTCGTATCAATCTTTCAACATAGCTTGTCCATAAAGTGTGTCTTAACAAAGCAGACCTTTTTTAAACTGTAAATGGACATATACATAATTATTCATAGTTCTCAAAGTAATTGACCACTAAACAGAGTCATGGCTAACTAACTGTGCATTCACAGTCACTCAATGATAGTGTCACACACAAATCACTTTGATTCTCACTATGGGAATGAATGTTATAATGTTGCGTGTAATATAGTGCCCTCCATAATGACCAATCATTTATTTATTTGCCTCTTTAAATAACATGTGGTTTAAGTGCACATTGTCAGATTTTAACAAAGGACGTGTTTCAAACATTTTGGTTTCGGCATGTTGAAATGACAGCAGTGTGTACACAGTCAAAAAAATCTCAGAGTTTGGAGTTTGACAATTTATCTGCAACTCTGCAAATTTATCAAAATGTCGAATTTTGAGGTCTAATTCAAATGTAATAAAATGCACAGTCATTAGAAAAGGCACTTATAATTCTCAATTATGGACAAAATCAGTGGTCTTGTGTCAGGAACCTTTGGATTTAAATTGAGATATGTTTGTGCAAAAAAAAAAAAGTATCTTAATTTTTTTATACTAATCTCTTAGGGGTAATCCATAAAATAAATGGTGCAACGTAGCTATACAAAAATCAGAAGTCGGTGAGCCCGACGCCATTGCAGTAGACCTCCCAAATGGCATTGAGATTGGTTTTGAAATGGACGAGATATTGAGGTTCAAAATTGAAAGGCCAATATAAGAAGAATTTGAAAAACGATATAAAAAGGAATGAAATATCTCGCTAACAGACCTCAACATTCAGCACTAAAATGCCCTGACAAACACAATGGGACGAGATGGGGGCATATTCAGAGTGGTTTGGCCATAAGCACATGGCATGGTGGTAAATTGAAGATTTATACTGGCAGCAATGATAGGGCTGAGAACATAGCGTAGTCAAACTTGCAACTCAAAAACTACTTTAAATGTAATGACACTGCTGTTTTACATAATTGTTTTACATAGGAATATTTCAAGTCCCGTACAACGCAAGTGGCTTCAAGTCACTACGCCCAAATGCCGAAATCGAATTCCCACAACGATGCTCGCTCCATACAAATAGTAAGAAAGTATTGGCCTAAGAAAGAAGCCAATATGACAGGAATTTGAAAAACACCTGATATAAAATTGAATTCGAAATCCTGGCCCAGCTGTAAAAAAGTAAAATGATAATACTGCGTTTGGCATAGTGCAACAGCGCCCCCTGTGCAAAGACATCTTGGAAAAAAGCTAACGGGACCAGGCTCCGTAGTAATGTCATCAAACAAACAAACGCGTTTGTACAAAATATTGTGCAGTAACTATGACCGACACTGGAGTAAAACTTATATTAATTAACAACCAAAGCAAATACTACAATCTGAAACATGTTACTAACGGATGACCTTCAGGATTAAAAACGCTCTGACAGGCAGAGTAAAAAAGAACTGACTTTAAACCAATGAATCAGGGGAGAGCGCGAACACAGTCCCCACTACCAGAAATTATGCAGTCGAGATTCCCACATTTGGGGAATTCGCAGGGGTCAGCACAGCCGGAGTACAATGGCTGAGCCTCGCCCTGGGTGAACCACCTTCTTGATCATGGTATCTCCCCTGCCAGGTAAGTATGAGTTGTACACATCAGGGAAGGGAGTCCTACTCTTTAGCATACATTTTACACTGACGGGTACCACATTCTACCAGTCACTCGAGTGACCATTTCTTGCAACTTCAGCAAATCAGATGATTACCACTTTCAACCCAGTAAGTAGTTCAGATAGGTCAACTGTCTATTTTTTTCCACAATCACCTGATGTGCCTTTTTTTCTATCTTCCCACAATGCACCGGTATGAACTCCCCCAGTCAGAAAGAGTGCCCTGGATACATCACTGAATCCAGATCCCGTTTGGAGTTGTGCACTAAATGTTACAAACTACCATTCTTCAAGATACTGATGTAACAGACATCCCCAAATGGAATTACTGAGGGGTCATCTGATCTTTTGTTGGCAGCATTTGAATTAGTCTATATTTATTAGGAAAATGCACTCCACAACAACATCCTGAAAAGCCTGGTATTGCCTGGTGGTCCCTCGGAGTTCTACCCGAGCCCAGCCGTGCTTTGTACCACAGCCATTGCACTCCGGCTGTGCCGACTCCTGCAAATTCCCCGAATGTTGGCATTTTCGAATGCATAATCTCAGGGGGCTTAAAAAATATATAATGTACATGAATTGTTCAACATTGTGAAACAGCACCCCCTATACAAAACACCGTGGAAAAAGCTTACAGCACCTGGTATTCCCAGGCGGTCTCCCATCCAAGTACTAACCAGGCCCGACCCTGCTTAGCTTCCGAGATCAGACGAGATCGGGCGTATTCAGAGTGGTATGGCCGTAAGCAACAGCCGCGGTGCAAAATGCGATATTTAAACTGGTGGCAATGATATGGCTGAGAACATACCACATTCAAACTTGCAACTGCGCTCTTGATATGAAAAAATGTACTTTAAATGTAGAGATACTAACCAAGGCATAAAAACGATAAATGTATACCAACAAATGTATTTTAAGAAAAAAGTTTGCATTTGCTGAAAGCCTCAAAAGGCAGGAAATTAAATTCATCAGCCCAAACACGAACATCAGCCCGCTCTAACATCAAGGTGTATCAGCACAGACCTCTGACAACATGCTACAGCCATGTACAATATCTACTCTGTGTCAAACAACATCGGATTGTTCAACATTCAGATCGGATTGTTTAAGATTCAAACCCCTCAAATGATTCATAATCTTAGAGTAATTCTGCATATTAAAGTTAGAGGAAAATGTACTCATTTTGCACTTTTCCAACATGTGTCCTGTTTGGGACCACATTTCTCGTATCAATCTTTCAACATAGCTTGTCCATAAAGTGTGTCTTAACAAAGCAGACCTTTTTTAAACTGTAAATGGACATATACATAATTATTCATAGTTCTCAAAGTAATTGACCACTAAACAGAGTCATGGCTAACTAACTGTGCATTCACAGTCACTCAATGATAGTGTCACACACAAATCACTTTGATTCTCACTATGGGAATGAATGTTATAATGTTGCGTGTAATATAGTGCCCTCCATAATGACCAATCATTTATTTATTTGCCTCTTTAAATAACATGTGGTTTAAGTGCACATTGTCAGATTTTAACAAAGGACATGTTTCAAACATTTTGGTTTCGGCATGTTGAAATGACAGCAGTGTGTACACAGTCAAAAAAATCTCAGAGTTTGGAGTTTGACAATTTATCTGCAACTCTGCAAATTTATCAAAATGTCGAATTTTGAGGTCTAATTCAAATGTAATAAAATGCACAGTCATTAGAAAAGGCACTTATAATTCTCAATTATGGACAAAATCAGTGGTCTTGTGTCAGGAACCTTTGGATTTAAATTGAGTTATGTTTGTGCAAAAAAAAAAAAGTATCTTAATTTTTTTATACTAATCTCTTAGGGGTAATCCATAAAATAAATGGTGCAACGTAGCTATACAAAAATCAGAAGTCGGTGAGCCCGACGCCATTGCAGTAGACCTCCCAAATGGCATTGAGATTGGTTTTGAAATGGACGAGATATTGAGGTTCAAAATTGAAAGGCCAATATAAGAAGAATTTGAAAAACGATATAAAAAGGAATGAAATATCTCGCTAACAGACCTCAACATTCAGCACTAAAATGCCCTGACAAACACAATGGGACGAGATGGGGGCATATTCAGAGTGGTTTGGCCATAAGCACATGGCATGGTGCTAAATTGAAGATTTATACTGGCAGCAATGATAGGGCTGAGAACATAGCGTAGTCAAACTTGCAACTCAAAAACTACTTTAAATGTAATGACACTGCTGTTTTACATAATTGTTTTACATAGGAATATTTCAAGTCCCGTACAACGCAAGTGGCTTCAAGTCACTACGCCCAAATGCCGAAATCGAATTCCCACAACGATGCTCGCTCCATACAAATAGTAAGAAAGTATTGGCCTAAGAAAGAAGCCAATATGACAGGAATTTGAAAAACACCTGATATAAAATTGAATTCGAAATCCTGGCCCAGCTGTAAAAAAGTAAAATGATAATACTGCGTTTGGCATAGTGCAACAGCGCCCCCTGTGCAAAGACATCTTGGAAAAAAGCTAACAGGACCAGGCTCCGTAGTAATGTCATCAAACAAACAAACGCGTTTGTACAAAATATTGTGCAGTAACTATGACCGACACTGGAGTAAAACTTATATTAATTAACAACCAAAGCAAATACTACAATCTGAAACATGTTACTAACGGATGACCTTCAGGATTAAAAACACTCTGACAGGCAGAGTAAAAAAGAACTGACTTTAAACCAATGAATCAGGGGAGAGCGCGAACGCAGTCCCCACTACCAGAAATTATGCAGTCGAGATTCCCACATTTGGGGAATTTGCAGGGGTCAGCACAGCCGGAGTGCAATGGCTGAGCCTCGCCCTGGGTGAACCACCTTCTTGATCATGGTATCTCCCCTGCCAGGTAAGTATGAGTTGTACACATCAGGGAAGGGAGTCCTACTCTTTAGCATACATTTTACACTGACGGGTACCACATTCTACCAGTCACTCGAGTGACCATTTCTTGCAACTTCAGCAAATCAGATGATTACCACTTTCAACCCAGTAAGTAGTTCAGATAGGTCAACTGTCTATTTTTTTCCACAATCACCTGATGTGCCTTTTTTTCTATCTTCCCACAATGCACCGGTATGAACTCCCCCAGTCAGAAAGAGTGCCCTGGATACATCACTGAATCCAGATCCCGTTTGGAGTTGTGCACTAAATGTTACAAACTACCATTCTTCAAGATACTGATGTAACAGACATCCCCAAATGGAATTACTGAGGGGTCATCTGATCTTTTGTTGGCAGCATTTGAATTAGTCTATATTTATTAGGAAAATGCACTCCACAACAACATCCTGAAAAGCCTGGTATTGCCTGGTGGTCCCTCGGAGTTCTACCCGAGCCCAGCCGTGCTTTGTACCACAGCCATTGCACTCCGGCTGTGCCGACTCCTGCAAATTCCCCGAATGTTGGCATTTTCGAATGCATAATCTCAGGGGGCTTAAAAAATATATAATGTACATGAATTGTTCAACATTGTGAAACAGCACCCCCTATACAAAACACCGTGGAAAAAGCTTACAGCACCTGGTATTCCCAGGCGGTCTCCCATCCAAGTACTAACCAGGCCCGACCCTGCTTAGCTTCCGAGATCAGACGAGATCGGGCGTATTCAGAGTGGTATGGCCGTAAGCAACAGCCGCGGTGCAAAATGCGATATTTAAACTGGTGGCAATGATATGGCTGAGAACATACCACATTCAAACTTGCAACTGCGCTCTTGATATGAAAAAATGTACTTTAAATGTAGAGATACTAACCAAGGCATAAAAACGATAAATGTATACCAACAAATGTATTTTAAGAAAAAAGTTTGCATTTGCTGAAAGCCTCAAAAGGCAGGAAATTAAATTCATCAGCCCAAACACGAACATCAGCCCGCTCTAACATCAAGGTGTATCAGCACAGACCTCTGACAACATGCTACAGCCATGTACAATATCTACTCTGTGTCAAACAACATCGGATTGTTCAACATTCAGATCGGATTGTTTAAGATTCAAACCCCTCAAATGATTCATAATCTTAGAGTAATTCTGCATATTAAAGTTAGAGGAAAATGTACTCATTTTGCACTTTTCCAACATGTGTCCTGTTTGGGACCACATTTCTCGTATCAATCTTTCAACATAGCTTGTCCATAAAGTGTGTCTTAACAAAGCAGACCTTTTTTAAACTGTAAATGGACATATACATAATTATTCATAGTTCTCAAAGTAATTGACCACTAAACAGAGTCATGGCTAACTAACTGTGCATTCACAGTCACTCAATGATAGTGTCACACACAAATCACTTTGATTCTCACTATGGGAATGAATGTTATAATGTTGCGTGTAATATAGTGCCCTCCATAATGACCAATCATTTATTTATTTGCCTCTTTAAATAACATGTGGTTTAAGTGCACATTGTCAGATTTTAACAAAGGACATGTTTCAAACATTTTGGTTTCGGCATGTTGAAATGACAGCAGTGTGTACACAGTCAAAAAAATCTCAGAGTTTGGAGTTTGACAATTTATCTGCAACTCTGCAAATTTATCAAAATGTCGAATTTTGAGGTCTAATTCAAATGTAATAAAATGCACAGTCATTAGAAAAGGCACTTATAATTCTCAATTATGGACAAAATCAGTGGTCTTGTGTCAGGAACCTTTGGATTTAAATTGAGTTATGTTTGTGCAAAAAAAAAAGTATCTTAATTTTTTTATACTAATCTCTTAGGGGTAATCCATAAAATAAATGGTGCAACGTAGCTATACAAAAATCAGAAGTCGGTGAGCCCGACGCCATTGCAGTAGACCTCCCAAATGGCATTGAGATTGGTTTTGAAATGGACGAGATATTGAGGTTCAAAATTGAAAGGCCAATATAAGAAGAATTTGAAAAACGATATAAAAAGGAATGAAATATCTCGCTAACAGACCTCAACATTCAGCACTAAAATGCCCTGACAAACACAATGGGACGAGATGGGGGCATATTCAGAGTGGTTTGGCCATAAGCACATGGCATGGTGGTAAATTGAAGATTTATACTGGCAGCAATGATAGGGCTGAGAACATAGCGTAGTCAAACTTGCAACTCAAAAACTACTTTAAATGTAATGACACTGCTGTTTTACATAATTGTTTTACATAGGAATATTTCAAGTCCCGTACAACGCAAGTGGCTTCAAGTCACTACGCCCAAATGCCGAAATCGAATTCCCACAACGATGCTCGCTCCATACAAATAGTAAGAAAGTATTGGCCTAAGAAAGAAGCCAATATGACAGGAATTTGAAAAACACCTGATATAAAATTGAATTCGAAATCCTGGCCCAGCTGTAAAAAAGTAAAATGATAATACTGCGTTTGGCATAGTGCAACAGCGCCCCCTGTGCAAAGACATCTTGGAAAAAAGCTAACGGGACCAGGCTCCGTAGTAATGTCATCAAACAAACAAACGCGTTTGTACAAAATATTGTGCAGTAACTATGACCGACACTGGAGTAAAACTTATATTAATTAACAACCAAAGCAAATACTACAATCTGAAACATGTTACTAACGGATGACCTTCAGGATTAAAAACGCTCTGACAGGCAGAGTAAAAAAGAACTGACTTTAAACCAATGAATCAGGGGAGAGCGCGAACGCAGTCCCCACTACCAGAAATTATGCAGTCGAGATTCCCACATTTGGGGAATTCGCAGGGGTCAGCACAGCCGGAGTGCAATGGCTGAGCCTCGCCCTGGGTGAACCACCTTCTTGATCATGGTATCTCCCCTGCCAGGTAAGTATGAGTTGTACACATCAGGGAAGGGAGTCCTACTCTTTAGCATACATTTTACACTGACGGGTACCACATTCTACCAGTCACTCGAGTGACCATTTCTTGCAACTTCAGCAAATCAGATGATTACCACTTTCAACCCAGTAAGTAGTTCAGATAGGTCAACTGTCTATTTTTTTCCACAATCACCTGATGTGCCTTTTTTTCTATCTTCCCACAATGCACCGGTATGAACTCCCCCAGTCAGAAAGAGTGCCCTGGATACATCACTGAATCCAGATCCCGTTTGGAGTTGTGCACTAAATGTTACAAACTACCATTCTTCAAGATACTGATGTAACAGACATCCCCAAATGGAATTACTGAGGGGTCATCTGATCTTTTGTTGGCAGCATTTGAATTAGTCTATATTTATTAGGAAAATGCACTCCACAACAACATCCTGAAAAGCCTGGTATTGCCTGGTGGTCCCTCGGAGTTCTACCCGAGCCCAGCCGTGCTTTGTACCACAGCCATTGCACTCCGGCTGTGCCGACTCCTGCAAATTCCCCGAATGTTGGCATTTTCGAATGCATAATCTCAGGGGGCTTAAAAAATATATAATGTACATGAATTGTTCAACATTGTGAAACAGCACCCCCTATACAAAACACCGTGGAAAAAGCTTACAGCACCTGGTATTCCCAGGCGGTCTCCCATCCAAGTACTAACCAGGCCCGACCCTGCTTAGCTTCCGAGATCAGACGAGATCGGGCGTATTCAGAGTGGTATGGCCGTAAGCAACAGCCGCGGTGCAAAATGCGATATTTAAACTGGTGGCAATGATATGGCTGAGAACATACCACATTCAAACTTGCAACTGCGCTCTTGATATGAAAAAATGTACTTTAAATGTAGAGATACTAACCAAGGCATAAAAACGATAAATGTATACCAACAAATGTATTTTAAGAAAAAAGTTTGCATTTGCTGAAAGCCTCAAAAGGCAGGAAATTAAATTCATCAGCCCAAACACGAACATCAGCCCGCTCTAACATCAAGGTGTATCAGCACAGACCTCTGACAACATGCTACAGCCATGTACAATATCTACTCTGTGTCAAACAACATCGGATTGTTCAACATTCAGATCGGATTGTTTAAGATTCAAACCCCTCAAATGATTCATAATCTTAGAGTAATTCTGCATATTAAAGTTAGAGGAAAATGTACTCATTTTGCACTTTTCCAACATGTGTCCTGTTTGGGACCACATTTCTCGTATCAATCTTTCAACATAGCTTGTCCATAAAGTGTGTCTTAACAAAGCAGACCTTTTTTAAACTGTAAATGGACATATACATAATTATTCATAGTTCTCAAAGTAATTGACCACTAAACAGAGTCATGGCTAACTAACTGTGCATTCACAGTCACTCAATGATAGTGTCACACACAAATCACTTTGATTCTCACTATGGGAATGAATGTTATAATGTTGCGTGTAATATAGTGCCCTCCATAATGACCAATCATTTATTTATTTGCCTCTTTAAATAACATGTGGTTTAAGTGCACATTGTCAGATTTTAACAAAGGACATGTTTCAAACATTTTGGTTTCGGCATGTTGAAATGACAGCAGTGTGTACACAGTCAAAAAAATCTCAGAGTTTGGAGTTTGACAATTTATCTGCAACTCTGCAAATTTATCAAAATGTCGAATTTTGAGGTCTAATTCAAATGTAATAAAATGCACAGTCATTAGAAAAGGCACTTATAATTCTCAATTATGGACAAAATCAGTGGTCTTGTGTCAGGAACCTTTGGATTTAAATTGAGTTATGTTTGTGCAAAAAAAAAAGTATCTTAATTTTTTTATACTAATCTCTTAGGGGTAATCCATAAAATAAATGGTGCAACGTAGCTATACAAAAATCAGAAGTCGGTGAGCCCGACGCCATTGCAGTAGACCTCCCAAATGGCATTGAGATTGGTTTTGAAATGGACGAGATATTGAGGTTCAAAATTGAAAGGCCAATATAAGAAGAATTTGAAAAACGATATAAAAAGGAATGAAATATCTCGCTAACAGACCTCAACATTCAGCACTAAAATGCCCTGACAAACACAATGGGACGAGATGGGGGCATATTCAGAGTGGTTTGGCCATAAGCACATGGCATGGTGCTAAATTGAAGATTTATACTGGCAGCAATGATAGGGCTGAGAACATAGCGTAGTCAAACTTGCAACTCAAAAACTACTTTAAATGTAATGACACTGCTGTTTTACATAATTGTTTTACATAGGAATATTTCAAGTCCCGTACAACGCAAGTGGCTTCAAGTCACTACGCCCAAATGCCGAAATCGAATTCCCACAACGATGCTCGCTCCATACAAATAGTAAGAAAGTATTGGCCTAAGAAAGAAGCCAATATGACAGGAATTTGAAAAACACCTGATATAAAATTGAATTGAAATCCTGGCCCAGCTGTAAAAAAGTAAAATGATAATACTGCGTTTGGCATAGTGCAACAGCGCCCCCTGTGCAAAGACATCTTGGAAAAAAGCTAACGGGACCAGGCTCCGTAGTAATGTCATCAAACAAACAAACGCGTTTGTACAAAATATTGTGCAGTAACTATGACCGACACTGGAGTAAAACTTATATTAATTAACAACCAAAGCAAATACTACAATCTGAAACATGTTACTAACGGATGACCTTCAGGATTAAAAACGCTCTGACAGGCAGAATAAAAAAGAACTGACTTTAAACCAATGAATCAGGGGAGAGCGCGAACGCAGTCCCCACTACCAGAAATTATGCAGTCGAGATTCCCACATTTGGGGAATTCGCAGGGGTCAGCACAGCCGGAGTGCAATGGCTGAGCCTCGCCCTGGGTGAACCACCTTCTTGATCATGGTATCTCCCCTGCCAGGTAAGTATGAGTTGTACACATCAGGGAAGGGAGTCCTACTCTTTAGCATACATTTTACACTGACGGGTACCACATTCTACCAGTCACTCGAGTGACCATTTCTTGCAACTTCAGCAAATCAGATGATTACCACTTTCAACCCAGTAAGTAGTTCAGATAGGTCAACTGTCTATTTTTTTCCACAATCACCTGATGTGCCTTTTTTTCTATCTTCCCACAATGCACCGGTATGAACTCCCCCAGTCAGAAAGAGTGCCCTGGATACATCACTGAATCCAGATCCCGTTTGGAGTTGTGCACTAAATGTTACAAACTACCATTCTTCAAGATACTGATGTAACAGACATCCCCAAATGGAATTACTGAGGGGTCATCTGATCTTTTGTTGGCAGCATTTGAATTAGTCTATATTTATTAGGAAAATGCACTCCACAACAACATCCTGAAAAGCCTGGTATTGCCTGGTGGTCCCTCGGAGTTCTACCCGAGCCCAGCCGTGCTTTGTACCACAGCCATTGCACTCCGGCTGTGCCGACTCCTGCAAATTCCCCGAATGTTGGCATTTTCGAATGCATAATCTCAGGGGGCTTAAAAAATATATAATGTACATGAATTGTTCAATATTGTGAAACAGCACCCCCTATACAAAACACCGTGGAAAAAGCTTACAGCACCTGGTATTCCCAGGCGGTCTCCCATCCAAGTACTAACCAGGCCCGACCCTGCTTAGCTTCCGAGATCAGACGAGATCGGGCGTATTCAGAGTGGTATGGCCGTAAGCAACAGCTGCGGTGCAAAATGCGATATTTAAACTGGTGGCAATGATATGGCTGAGAACATACCACATTCAAACTTGCAACTGCGCTCTTGATATGAAAAAATGTACTTTAAATGTAGAGATACTAACCAAGGCATAAAAACGATAAATGTATACCAACAAATGTATTTTAAGAAAAAAGTTTGCATTTGCTGAAAGCCTCAAAAGGCAGGAAATTAAATTCATCAGCCCAAACACGAACATCAGCCCGCTCTAACATCAAGGTGTATCAGCACAGACCTCTGACAACATGCTACAGCCATGTACAATATCTACTCTGTGTCAAACAACATCGGATTGTTCAACATTCAGATCGGATTGTTTAAGATTCAAACCCCTCAAATGATTCATAATCTTAGAGTAATTCTGCATATTAAAGTTACAGGAAAATGTACTCATTTTGCACTTTTCCAACATGTGTCCTGTTTGGGACCACATTTCTCGTATCAATCTTTCAACATAGCTTGTCCATAAAGTGTGTCTTAACAAAGCAGACCTTTTTTAAACTGTAAATGGACATATACATAATTATTCATAGTTCTCAAAGTAATTGACCACTAAACAGAGTCATGGCTAACTAACTGTGCATTCACCGTCACTCAATGATAGTGTCACACACAAATCACTTTGATTCTCACTATGGGAATGAATGTTATAATGTTGCGTGTAATATAGTGCCCTCCATAATGACCAATCATTTATTTATTTGCCTCTTTAAATAACATGTGGTTTAAGTGCACATTGTCAGATTTTAACAAAGGACATGTTTCAAACATTTTGGTTTCGGCATGTTGAAATGACAGCAGTGTGTACACAGTCAAAAAAATCTCAGAGTTTGGAGTTTGACAATTTATCTGCAACTCTGCAAATTTATCAAAATGTCGAATTTTGAGGTCTAATTCAAATGTAATAAAATGCACAGTCATTAGAAAAGGCACTTATAATTCTCAATTATGGACAAAATCAGTGGTCTTGTGTCAGGAACCTTTGGATTTAAATTGAGTTATGTTTGTGCAAAAAAAAAAGTATCTTAATTTTTTTATACTAATCTCTTAGGGGTAATCCATAAAATAAATGGTGCAACGTAGCTATACAAAAATCAGAAGTCGGTGAGCCCGACGCCATTGCAGTAGACCTCCCAAATGGCATTGAGATTGGTTTTGAAATGGACGAGATATTGAGGTTCAAAATTGAAAGGCCAATATAAGAAGAATTTGAAAAACGATATAAAAAGGAATGAAATATCTCGCTAACAGACCTCAACATTCAGCACTAAAATGCCCTGACAAACACAATGGGACGAGATGGGGGCATATTCAGAGTGGTTTGGCCATAAGCACATGGCATGGTGCTAAATTGAAGATTTATACTGGCAGCAATGATAGGGCTGAGAACATAGCGTAGTCAAACTTGCAACTCAAAAACTACTTTAAATGTAATGACACTGCTGTTTTACATAATTGTTTTACATAGGAATATTTCAAGTCCCGTACAACGCAAGTGGCTTCAAGTCACTACGCCCAAATGCCGAAATCGAATTCCCACAACGATGCTCGCTCCATACAAATAGTAAGAAAGTATTGGCCTAAGAAAGAAGCCAATATGACAGGAATTTGAAAAACACCTGATATAAAATTGAATTCGAAATCCTGGCCCAGCTGTAAAAAAGTAAAATGATAATACTGCGTTTGGCATAGTGCAACAGCGCCCCCTGTGCAAAGACATCTTGGAAAAAAGCTAACGGGACCAGGCTCCGTAGTAATGTCATCAAACAAACAAACGCGTTTGTACAAAATATTGTGCAGTAACTATGACCGACACTGGAGTAAAACTTATATTAATTAACAACCAAAGCAAATACTACAATCTGAAACATGTTACTAACGGATGACCTTCAGGATTAAAAACGCTCTGACAGGCAGAGTAAAAAAGAACTGACTTTAAACCAATGAATCAGGGGAGAGCGCGAACGCAGTCCCCACTACCAGAAATTATGCAGTCGAGATTCCCACATTTGGGGAATTCGCAGGGGTCAGCACAGCCGGAGTGCAATGGCTGAGCCTCGCCCTGGGTGAACCACCTTCTTGATCATGGTATCTCCCCTGCCAGGTAAGTATGAGTTGTACACATCAGGGAAGGGAGTCCTACTCTTTAGCATACATTTTACACTGACGGGTACCACATTCTACCAGTCACTCGAGTGACCATTTCTTGCAACTTCAGCAAATCAGATGATTACCACTTTCAACCCAGTAAGTAGTTCAGATAGGTCAACTGTCTATTTTTTTCCACAATCACCTGATGTGCCTTTTTTTCTATCTTCCCACAATGCACCGGTATGAACTCCCCCAGTCAGAAAGAGTGCCCTGGATACATCACTGAATCCAGATCCCGTTTGGAGTTGTGCACTAAATGTTACAAACTACCATTCTTCAAGATACTGATGTAACAGACATCCCCAAATGGAATTACTGAGGGGTCATCTGATCTTTTGTTGGCAGCATTTGAATTAGTCTATATTTATTAGGAAAATGCACTCCACAACAACATCCTGAAAAGCCTGGTATTGCCTGGTGGTCCCTCGGAGTTCTACCCGAGCCCAGCCGTGCTTTGTACCACAGCCATTGCACTCCGGCTGTGCCGACTCCTGCAAATTCCCCGAATGTTGGCATTTTCGAATGCATAATCTCAGGGGGCTTAAAAAATATATAATGTACATGAATTGTTCAACATTGTGAAACAGCACCCCCTATACAAAACACCGTGGAAAAAGCTTACAGCACCTGGTATTCCCAGGCGGTCTCCCATCCAAGTACTAACCAGGCCCGACCCTGCTTAGCTTCCGAGATCAGACGAGATCAGGCGTATTCAGAGTGGTATGGCCGTAAGCAACAGCCGCGGTGCAAAATGCGATATTTAAACTGGTGGCAATGATATGGCTGAGAACATACCACATTCAAACTTGCAACTGCGCTCTTGATATGAAAAAATGTACTTTAAATGTAGAGATACTAACCAAGGCATAAAAACGATAAATGTATACCAACAAATGTATTTTAAGAAAAAAGTTTGCATTTGCTGAAAGCCTCAAAAGACAGGAAATTAAATTCATCAGCCCAAACACGAACATCAAGGTGTATCAGCACAGACCTCTGACAACATGCTACAGCCATGTACAATATCTACTCTGTGTCAAACAACATCGGATTGTTCAACATTCAGATCGGATTGTTTAAGATTCAAACCCCTCAAATGATTCATAATCTTAGAGTAATTCTGCATATTAAAGTTAGAGGAAAATGTACTCATTTTGCACTTTTCCAACATGTGTCCTGTTTGGGACCACATTTCTCGTATCAATCTTTCAACATAGCTTGTCCATAAAGTGTGTCTTAACAAAGCAGACCTTTTTTAAACTGTAAATGGACATATACATAATTATTCATAGTTCTCAAAGTAATTGACCACTAAACAGAGTCATGGCTAACTAACTGTGCATTCACAGTCACTCAATGATAGTGTCACACACAAATCACTTTGATTCTCACTATGGGAATGAATGTTATAATGTTGCGTGTAATATAGTGCCCTCCATAATGACCAATCATTTATTTATTTGCCTCTTTAAATAACATGTGGTTTAAGTGCACATTGTCAGATTTTAACAAAGGACATGTTTCAAACATTTTGGTTTCGGCATGTTGAAATGACAGCAGTGTGTACACAGTCAAAAAAATCTCAGAGTTTGGAGTTTGACAATTTATCTGCAACTCTGCAAATTTATCAAAATGTCGAATTTTGAGGTCTAATTCAAATGTAATAAAATGCACAGTCATTAGAAAAGGCACTTATAATTCTCAATTATGGACAAAATCAGTGGTCTTGTGTCAGGAACCTTTGGATTTAAATTGAGTTATGTTTGTGCAAAAAAAAAAGTATCTTAATTTTTTTATACTAATCTCTTAGGGGTAATCCATAAAATAAATGGTGCAACGTAGCTATACAAAAATCAGAAGTCGGTGAGCCCGACGCCATTGCAGTAGACCTCCCAAATGGCATTGAGATTGGTTTTGAAATGGACGAGATATTGAGGTTCAAAATTGAAAGGCCAATATAAGAAGAATTTGAAAAACGATATAAAAAGGAATGAAATATCTCGCTAACAGACCTCAACATTCAGCACTAAAATGCCCTGACAAACACAATGGGACGAGATGGGGGCATATTCAGAGTGGTTTGGCCATAAGCACATGGCATGGTGCTAAATTGAAGATTTATACTGGCAGCAATGATAGGGCTGAGAACATAGCGTAGTCAAACTTGCAACTCAAAAACTACTTTAAATGTAATGACACTGCTGTTTTACATAATTGTTTTACATAGGAATATTTCAAGTCCCGTACAACGCAAGTGGCTTCAAGTCACTACGCCCAAATGCCGAAATCGAATTCCCACAACGATGCTCGCTCCATACAAATAGTAAGAAAGTATTGGCCTAAGAAAGAAGCCAATATGACAGGAATTTGAAAAACACCTGATATAAAATTGAATTCGAAATCCTGGCCCAGCTGTAAAAAAGTAAAATGATAATACTGCGTTTGGCATAGTGCAACAGCGCCCCCTGTGCAAAGACATCTTGGAAAAAAGCTAACGGGACCAGGCTCCGTAGTAATGTCATCAAACAAACAAACGCGTTTGTACAAAATATTGTGCAGTAACTATGACCGACACTGGAGTAAAACTTATATTAATTAACAACCAAAGCAAATACTACAATCTGAAACATGTTACTAACGGATGACCTTCAGGATTAAAAACGCTCTGACAGGCAGAGTAAAAAAGAACTGACTTTAAACCAATGAATCAGGGGAGAGCGCGAACGCAGTCCCCACTACCAGAAATTATGCAGTCGAGATTCCCACATTTGGGGAATTCGCAGGGGTCAGCACAGCCGGAGTGCAATGGCTGAGCCTCGCCCTGGGTGAACCACCTTCTTGATCATGGTATCTCCCCTGCCAGGTAAGTATGAGTTGTACACATCAGGGAAGGGAGTCCTACTCTTTAGCATACATTTTACACTGACGGGTACCACATTCTACCAGTCACTCGAGTGACCATTTCTTGCAACTTCAGCAAATCAGATGATTACCACTTTCAACCCAGTAAGTAGTTCAGATAGGTCAACTGTCTATTTTTTTCCACAATCACCTGATGTGCCTTTTTTTCTATCTTCCCACAATGCACCGGTATGAACTCCCCCAGTCAGAAAGAGTGCCCTGGATACATCACTGAATCCAGATCCCGTTTGGAGTTGTGCACTAAATGTTACAAACTACCATTCTTCAAGATACTGATGTAACAGACATCCCCAAATGGAATTACTGAGGGGTCATCTGATCTTTTGTTGGCAGCATTTGAATTAGTCTATATTTATTAGGAAAATGCACTCCACAACAACATCCTGAAAAGCCTGGTATTGCCTGGTGGTCCCTCGGAGTTCTACCCGAGCCCAGCCGTGCTTTGTACCACAGCCATTGCACTCCGGCTGTGCCGACTCCTGCAAATTCCCCGAATGTTGGCATTTTCGAATGCATAATCTCAGGGGGCTTAAAAAATATATAATGTACATGAATTGTTCAACATTGTGAAACAGCACCCCCTATACAAAACACCGTGGAAAAAGCTTACAGCACCTGGTATTCCCAGGCGGTCTCCCATCCAAGTACTAACCAGGCCCGACCCTGCTTAGCTTCCGAGATCAGACGAGATCAGGCGTATTCAGAGTGGTATGGCCGTAAGCAACAGCCGCGGTGCAAAATGCGATATTTAAACTGGTGGCAATGATATGGCTGAGAACATACCACATTCAAACTTGCAACTGCGCTCTTGATATGAAAAAATGTACTTTAAATGTAGAGATACTAACCAAGGCATAAAAACGATAAATGTATACCAACAAATGTATTTTAAGAAAAAAGTTTGCATTTGCTGAAAGCCTCAAAAGACAGGAAATTAAATTCATCAGCCCAAACACGAACATCAAGGTGTATCAGCACAGACCTCTGACAACATGCTACAGCCATGTACAATATCTACTCTGTGTCAAACAACATCGGATTGTTCAACATTCAGATCGGATTGTTTAAGATTCAAACCCCTCAAATGATTCATAATCTTAGAGTAATTCTGCATATTAAAGTTAGAGGAAAATGTACTCATTTTGCACTTTTCCAACATGTGTCCTGTTTGGGACCACATTTCTCGTATCAATCTTTCAACATAGCTTGTCCATAAAGTGTGTCTTAACATAGCAGACCTTTTTTAAACTGTAAATGGACATATACATAATTATTCATAGTTCTCAAAGTAATTGACCACTAAACAGAGTCATGGCTAACTAACTGTGCATTCACAGTCACTCAATGATAGTGTCACACACAAATCACTTTGATTCTCACTATGGGAATGAATGTTATAATGTTGCGTGTAATATAGTGCCCTCCATAATGACCAATCATTTATTTATTTGCCTCTTTAAATAACATGTGGTTTAAGTGCACATTGTCAGATTTTAACAAAGGACATGTTTCAAACATTTTGGTTTCGGCATGTTGAAATGACAGCAGTGTGTACACAGTCAAAAAAATCTCAGAGTTTGGAGTTTGACAATTTATCTGCAACTCTGCAAATTTATCAAAATGTCGAATTTTGAGGTCTAATTCAAATGTAATAAAATGCACAGTCATTAGAAAAGGCACTTATAATTCTCAATTATGGACAAAATCAGTGGTCTTGTGTCAGGAACCTTTGGATTTAAATTGAGTTATGTTTGTGCAAAAAAAAAAGTATCTTAATTTTTTTATACTAATCTCTTAGGGGTAATCCATAAAATAAATGGTGCAACGTAGCTATACAAAAATCAGAAGTCGGTGAGCCCGACGCCATTGCAGTAGACCTCCCAAATGGCATTGAGATTGGTTTTGAAATGGACGAGATATTGAGGTTCAAAATTGAAAGGCCAATATAAGAAGAATTTGAAAAACGATATAAAAAGGAATGAAATATCTCGCTAACAGACCTCAACATTCAGCACTAAAATGCCCTGACAAACACAATGGGACGAGATGGGGGCATATTCAGAGTGGTTTGGCCATAAGCACATGGCATGGTGCTAAATTGAAGATTTATACTGGCAGCAATGATAGGGCTGAGAACATAGCGTAGTCAAACTTGCAACTCAAAAACTACTTTAAATGTAATGACACTGCTGTTTTACATAATTGTTTTACATAGGAATATTTCAAGTCCCGTACAACGCAAGTGGCTTCAAGTCACTACGCCCAAATGCCGAAATCGAATTCCCACAACGATGCTCGCTCCATACAAATAGTAAGAAAGTATTGGCCTAAGAAAGAAGCCAATATGACAGGAATTTGAAAAACACCTGATATAAAATTGAATTCGAAATCCTGGCCCAGCTGTAAAAAAGTAAAATGATAATACTGCGTTTGGCATAGTGCAACAGCGCCCCCTGTGCAAAGACATCTTGGAAAAAAGCTAACGGGACCAGGCTCCGTAGTAATGTCATCAAACAAACAAACGCGTTTGTACAAAATATTGTGCAGTAACTATGACCGACACTGGAGTAAAACTTATATTAATTAACAACCAAAGCAAATACTACAATCTGAAACATGTTACTAACGGATGACCTTCAGGATTAAAAACGCTCTGACAGGCAGAGTAAAAAAGAACTGACTTTAAACCAATGAATCAGGGGAGAGCGCGAACGCAGTCCCCACTACCAGAAATTATGCAGTCGAGATTCCCACATTTGGGGAATTCGCAGGGGTCAGCACAGCCGGAGTGCAATGGCTGAGCCTCGCCCTGGGTGAACCACCTTCTTGATCATGGTATCTCCCCTGCCAGGTAAGTATGAGTTGTACACATCAGGGAAGGGAGTCCTACTCTTTAGCATACATTTTACACTGACGGGTACCACATTCTACCAGTCACTCGAGTGACCATTTCTTGCAACTTCAGCAAATCAGATGATTACCACTTTCAACCCAGTAAGTAGTTCAGATAGGTCAACTGTCTATTTTTTTCCACAATCACCTGATGTGCCTTTTTTTCTATCTTCCCACAATGCACCGGTATGAACTCCCCCAGTCAGAAAGAGTGCCCTGGATACATCACTGAATCCAGATCCCGTTTGGAGTTGTGCACTAAATGTTACAAACTACCATTCTTCAAGATACTGATGTAACAGACATCCCCAAATGGAATTACTGAGGGGTCATCTGATCTTTTGTTGGCAGCATTTGAATTAGTCTATATTTATTAGGAAAATGCACTCCACAACAACATCCTGAAAAGCCTGGTATTGCCTGGTGGTCCCTCGGAGTTCTACCCGAGCCCAGCCGTGCTTTGTACCACAGCCATTGCACTCCGGCTGTGCCGACTCCTGCAAATTCCCCGAATGTTGGCATTTTCGAATGCATAATCTCAGGGGGCTTAAAAAATATATAATGTACATGAATTGTTCAACATTGTGAAACAGCACCCCCTATACAAAACACCGTGGAAAAAGCTTACAGCACCTGGTATTCCCAGGCGGTCTCCCATCCAAGTACTAACCAGGCCCGACCCTGCTTAGCTTCCGAGATCAGACGAGATCGGGCGTATTCAGAGTGGTATGGCCGTAAGCAACAGCCGCGGTGCAAAATGCGATATTTAAACTGGTGGCAATGATATGGCTGAGAACATACCACATTCAAACTTGCAACTGCGCTCTTGATATGAAAAAATGTACTTTAAATGTAGAGATACTAACCAAGGCATAAAAACGATAAATGTATACCAACAAATGTATTTTAAGAAAAAAGTTTGCATTTGCTGAAAGCCTCAAAAGACAGGAAATTAAATTCATCAGCCCAAACACGAACATCAGCCCGCTCTAACATCAAGGTGTATCAGCACAGACCTCTGACAACATGCTACAGCCATGTACAATATCTACTCTGTGTCAAACAACATCGGATTGTTCAACATTCAGATCGGATTGTTTAAGATTCAAACCCCTCAAATGATTCATAATCTTAGAGTAATTCTGCATATTAAAGTTAGAGGAAAATGTACTCATTTTGCACTTTTCCAACATGTGTCCTGTTTGGGACCACATTTCTCGTATCAATCTTTCAACATAGCTTGTCCATAAAGTGTGTCTTAACATAGCAGACCTTTTTTAAACTGTAAATGGACATATACATAATTATTCATAGTTCTCAAAGTAATTGACCACTAAACAGAGTCATGGCTAACTAACTGTGCATTCACAGTCACTCAATGATAGTGTCACACACAAATCACTTTGATTCTCACTATGGGAATGAATGTTATAATGTTGCGTGTAATATAGTGCCCTCCATAATGACCAATCATTTATTTATTTGCCTCTTTAAATAACATGTGGTTTAAGTGCACATTGTCAGATTTTAACAAAGGACATGTTTCAAACATTTTGGTT
Organism: Conger conger; assembly: GCF_963514075.1. Taxonomy (NCBI): domain Eukaryota; kingdom Metazoa; phylum Chordata; class Actinopteri; order Anguilliformes; family Congridae; genus Conger; species Conger conger. The sequence continues at coordinate 7,814,354 of NC_083769.1, forward strand.
TCGGCATGTTGAAATGACAGCAGTGTGTACACAGTCAAAAAAATCTCAGAGTTTGGAGTTTGACAATTTATCTGCAACTCTGCAAATTTATCAAAATGTCGAATTTTGAGGTCTAATTCAAATGTAATAAAATGCACAGTCATTAGAAAAGGCACTTATAATTCTCAATTATGGACAAAATCAGTGGTCTTGTGTCAGGAACCTTTGGATTTAAATTGAGTTATGTTTGTGCAAAAAAAAAAGTATCTTAATTTTTTTATACTAATCTCTTAGGGGTAATCCATAAAATAAATGGTGCAACGTAGCTATACAAAAATCAGAAGTCGGTGAGCCCGACGCCATTGCAGTAGACCTCCCAAATGGCATTGAGATTGGTTTTGAAATGGACGAGATATTGAGGTTCAAAATTGAAAGGCCAATATAAGAAGAATTTGAAAAACGATATAAAAAGGAATGAAATATCTCGCTAACAGACCTCAACATTCAGCACTAAAATGCCCTGACAAACACAATGGGACGAGATGGGGGCATATTCAGAGTGGTTTGGCCATAAGCACATGGCATGGTGCTAAATTGAAGATTTATACTGGCAGCAATGATAGGGCTGAGAACATAGCGTAGTCAAACTTGCAACTCAAAAACTACTTTAAATGTAATGACACTGCTGTTTTACATAATTGTTTTACATAGGAATATTTCAAGTCCCGTACAACGCAAGTGGCTTCAAGTCACTACGCCCAAATGCCGAAATCGAATTCCCACAACGATGCTCGCTCCATACAAATAGTAAGAAAGTATTGGCCTAAGAAAGAAGCCAATATGACAGGAATTTGAAAAACACCTGATATAAAATTGAATTCGAAATCCTGGCCCAGCTGTAAAAAAGTAAAATGATAATACTGCGTTTGGCATAGTGCAACAGCGCCCCCTGTGCAAAGACATCTTGGAAAAAAGCTAACGGGACCAGGCTCCGTAGTAATGTCATCAAACAAACAAACGCGTTTGTACAAAATATTGTGCAGTAACTATGACCGACACTGGAGTAAAACTTATATTAATTAACAACCAAAGCAAATACTACAATCTGAAACATGTTACTAACGGATGACCTTCAGGATTAAAAACGCTCTGACAGGCAGAGTAAAAAAGAACTGACTTTAAACCAATGAATCAGGGGAGAGCGCGAACGCAGTCCCCACTACCAGAAATTATGCAGTCGAGATTCCCACATTTGGGGAATTCGCAGGGGTCAGCACAGCCGGAGTGCAATGGCTGAGCCTCGCCCTGGGTGAACCACCTTCTTGATCATGGTATCTCCCCTGCCAGGTAAGTATGAGTTGTACACATCAGGGAAGGGAGTCCTACTCTTTAGCATACATTTTACACTGACGGGTACCACATTCTACCAGTCACTCGAGTGACCATTTCTTGCAACTTCAGCAAATCAGATGATTACCACTTTCAACCCAGTAAGTAGTTCAGATAGGTCAACTGTCTATTTTTTTCCACAATCACCTGATGTGCCTTTTTTTCTATCTTCCCACAATGCACCGGTATGAACTCCCCCAGTCAGAAAGAGTGCCCTGGATACATCACTGAATCCAGATCCCGTTTGGAGTTGTGCACTAAATGTTACAAACTACCATTCTTCAAGATACTGATGTAACAGACATCCCCAAATGGAATTACTGAGGGGTCATCTGATCTTTTGTTGGCAGCATTTGAATTAGTCTATATTTATTAGGAAAATGCACTCCACAACAACATCCTGAAAAGCCTGGTATTGCCTGGTGGTCCCTCGGAGTTCTACCCGAGCCCAGCCGTGCTTTGTACCACAGCCATTGCACTCCGGCTGTGCCGACTCCTGCAAATTCCCCGAATGTTGGCATTTTCGAATGCATAATCTCAGGGGGCTTAAAAAATATATAATGTACATGAATTGTTCAACATTGTGAAACAGCACCCCCTATACAAAACACCGTGGAAAAAGCTTACAGCACCTGGTATTCCCAGGCGGTCTCCCATCCAAGTACTAACCAGGCCCGACCCTGCTTAGCTTCCGAGATCAGACGAGATCGGGCGTATTCAGAGTGGTATGGCCGTAAGCAACAGCCGCGGTGCAAAATGCGATATTTAAACTGGTGGCAATGATATGGCTGAGAACATACCACATTCAAACTTGCAACTGCGCTCTTGATATGAAAAAATGTACTTTAAATGTAGAGATACTAACCAAGGCATAAAAACGATAAATGTATACCAACAAATGTATTTTAAGAAAAAAGTTTGCATTTGCTGAAAGCCTCAAAAGACAGGAAATTAAATTCATCAGCCCAAACACGAACATCAGCCCGCTCTAACATCAAGGTGTATCAGCACAGACCTCTGACAACATGCTACAGCCATGTACAATATCTACTCTGTGTCAAACAACATCGGATTGTTCAACATTCAGATCGGATTGTTTAAGATTCAAACCCCTCAAATGATTCATAATCTTAGAGTAATTCTGCATATTAAAGTTAGAGGAAAATGTACTCATTTTGCACTTTTCCAACATGTGTCCTGTTTGGGACCACATTTCTCGTATCAATCTTTCAACATAGCTTGTCCATAAAGTGTGTCTTAACATAGCAGACCTTTTTTAAACTGTAAATGGACATATACATAATTATTCATAGTTCTCAAAGTAATTGACCACTAAACAGAGTCATGGCTAACTAACTGTGCATTCACAGTCACTCAATGATAGTGTCACACACAAATCACTTTGATTCTCACTATGGGAATGAATGTTATAATGTTGCGTGTAATATAGTGCCCTCCATAATGACCAATCATTTATTTATTTGCCTCTTTAAATAACATGTGGTTTAAGTGCACATTGTCAGATTTTAACAAAGGACATGTTTCAAACATTTTGGTTTCGGCATGTTGAAATGACAGCAGTGTGTACACAGTCAAAAAAATCTCAGAGTTTGGAGTTTGACAATTTATCTGCAACTCTGCAAATTTATCAAAATGTCGAATTTTGAGGTCTAATTCAAATGTAATAAAATGCACAGTCATTAGAAAAGGCACTTATAATTCTCAATTATGGACAAAATCAGTGGTCTTGTGTCAGGAACCTTTGGATTTAAATTGAGTTATGTTTGTGCAAAAAAAAAAGTATCTTAATTTTTTTATACTAATCTCTTAGGGGTAATCCATAAAATAAATGGTGCAACGTAGCTATACAAAAATCAGAAGTCGGTGAGCCCGACGCCATTGCAGTAGACCTCCCAAATGGCATTGAGATTGGTTTTGAAATGGACGAGATATTGAGGTTCAAAATTGAAAGGCCAATATAAGAAGAATTTGAAAAATGATATAAAAAGGAATGAAATATCTCGCTAACAGACCTCAACATTCAGCACTAAAATGCCCTGACAAACACAATGGGACGAGATGGGGGCATATTCAGAGTGGTTTGGCCATAAGCACATGGCATGGTGCTAAATTGAAGATTTATACTGGCAGCAATGATAGGGCTGAGAACATAGCGTAGTCAAACTTGCAACTCAAAAACTACTTTAAATGTAATGACACTGCTGTTTTACATAATTGTTTTACATAGGAATATTTCAAGTCCCGTACAACGCAAGTGGCTTCAAGTCACTACGCCCAAATGCCGAAATCGAATTCCCACAACGATGCTCGCTCCATACAAATAGTAAGAAAGTATTGGCCTAAGAAAGAAGCCAATATGACAGGAATTTGAAAAACACCTGATATAAAATTGAATTCGAAATCCTGGCCCAGCTGTAAAAAAGTAAAATGATAATACTGCGTTTGGCATAGTGCAACAGCGCCCCCTGTGCAAAGACATCTTGGAAAAAAGCTAACGGGACCAGGCTCCGTAGTAATGTCATCAAACAAACAAACGCGTTTGTACAAAATATTGTGCAGTAACTATGACCGACACTGGAGTAAAACTTATATTAATTAACAACCAAAGCAAATACTACAATCTGAAACATGTTACTAACGGATGACCTTCAGGATTAAAAACGCTCTGACAGGCAGAGTAAAAAAGAACTGACTTTAAACCAATGAATCAGGGGAGAGCGCGAACGCAGTCCCCACTACCAGAAATTATGCAGTCGAGATTCCCACATTTGGGGAATTCGCAGGGGTCAGCACAGCCGGAGTGCAATGGCTGAGCCTCGCCCTGGGTGAACCACCTTCTTGATCATGGTATCTCCCCTGCCAGGTAAGTATGAGTTGTACACATCAGGGAAGGGAGTCCTACTCTTTAGCATACATTTTACACTGACGGGTACCACATTCTACCAGTCACTCGAGTGACCATTTCTTGCAACTTCAGCAAATCAGATGATTACCACTTTCAACCCAGTAAGTAGTTCAGATAGGTCAACTGTCTATTTTTTTCCACAATCACCTGATGTGCCTTTTTTTCTATCTTCCCACAATGCACCGGTATGAACTCCCCCAGTCAGAAAGAGTGCCCTGGATACATCACTGAATCCAGATCCCGTTTGGAGTTGTGCACTAAATGTTACAAACTACCATTCTTCAAGATACTGATGTAACAGACATCCCCAAATGGAATTACTGAGGGGTCATCTGATCTTTTGTTGGCAGCATTTGAATTAGTCTATATTTATTAGGAAAATGCACTCCACAACAACATCCTGAAAAGCCTGGTATTGCCTGGTGGTCCCTCGGAGTTCTACCCGAGCCCAGCCGTGCTTTGTACCACAGCCATTGCACTCCGGCTGTGCCGACTCCTGCAAATTCCCCGAATGTTGGCATTTTCGAATGCATAATCTCAGGGGGCTTAAAAAATATATAATGTACATGAATTGTTCAACATTGTGAAACAGCACCCCCTATACAAAACACCGTGGAAAAAGCTTACAGCACCTGGTATTCCCAGGCGGTCTCCCATCCAAGTACTAACCAGGCCCGACCCTGCTTAGCTTCCGAGATCAGACGAGATCGGGCGTATTCAGAGTGGTATGGCCGTAAGCAACAGCCGTGGTGCAAAATGCGATATTTAAACTGGTGGCAATGATATGGCTGAGAACATACCACATTCAAACTTGCAACTGCGCTCTTGATATGAAAAAATGTACTTTAAATGTAGAGATACTAACCAAGGCATAAAAACGATAAATGTATACCAACAAATGTATTTTAAGAAAAAAGTTTGCATTTGCTGAAAGCCTCAAAAGGCAGGAAATTAAATTCATCAGCCCAAACACGAACATCAGCCCGCTCTAACATCAAGGTGTATCAGCACAGACCTCTGACAACATGCTACAGCCATGTACAATATCTACTCTGTGTCAAACAACATCGGATTGTTCAACATTCAGATCGGATTGTTTAAGATTCAAACCCCTCAAATGATTCATAATCTTAGAGTAATTCTGCATATTAAAGTTAGAGGAAAATGTACTCATTTTGCACTTTTCCAACATGTGTCCTGTTTGGGACCACATTTCTCGTATCAATCTTTCAACATAGCTTGTCCATAAAGTGTGTCTTAACAAAGCAGACCTTTTTTAAACTGTAAATGGACATATACATAATTATTCATAGTTCTCAAAGTAATTGACCACTAAACAGAGTCATGGCTAACTAACTGTGCATTCACCGTCACTCAATGATAGTGTCACACACAAATCACTTTGATTCTCACTATGGGAATGAATGTTATAATGTTGCGTGTAATATAGTGCCCTCCATAATGACCAATCATTTATTTATTTGCCTCTTTAAATAACATGTGGTTTAAGTGCACATTGTCAGATTTTAACAAAGGACATGTTTCAAACATTTTGGTTTCGGCATGTTGAAATGACAGCAGTGTGTACACAGTCAAAAAAATCTCAGAGTTTGGAGTTTGACAATTTATCTGCAACTCTGCAAATTTATCAAAATGTCGAATTTTGAGGTCTAATTCAAATGTAATAAAATGCACAGTCATTAGAAAAGGCACTTATAATTCTCAATTATGGACAAAATCAGTGGTCTTGTGTCAGGAACCTTTGGATTTAAATTGAGTTATGTTTGTGCAAAAAAAAAAGTATCTTAATTTTTTTATACTAATCTCTTAGGGGTAATCCATAAAATAAATGGTGCAACGTAGCTATACAAAAATCAGAAGTCGGTGAGCCCGACGCCATTGCAGTAGACCTCCCAAATGGCATTGAGATTGGTTTTGAAATGGACGAGATATTGAGGTTCAAAATTGAAAGGCCAATATAAGAAGAATTTGAAAAACGATATAAAAAGGAATGAAATATCTCGCTAACAGACCTCAACATTCAGCACTAAAATGCCCTGACAAACACAATGGGACGAGATGGGGGCATATTCAGAGTGGTTTGGCCATAAGCACATGGCATGGTGCTAAATTGAAGATTTATACTGGCAGCAATGATAGGGCTGAGAACATAGCGTAGTCAAACTTGCAACTCAAAAACTACTTTAAATGTAATGACACTGCTGTTTTACATAATTGTTTTACATAGGAATATTTCAAGTCCCGTACAACGCAAGTGGCTTCAAGTCACTACGCCCAAATGCCGAAATCGAATTCCCACAACGATGCTCGCTCCATACAAATAGTAAGAAAGTATTGGCCTAAGAAAGAAGCCAATATGACAGGAATTTGAAAAACACCTGATATAAAATTGAATTAGAAATCCTGGCCCAGCTGTAAAAAAGTAAAATGATAATACTGCGTTTGGCATAGTGCAACAGCGCCCCCTGTGCAAAGACATCTTGGAAAAAAGCTAACGGGACCAGGCTCCGTAGTAATGTCATCAAACAAACAAACGCGTTTGTACAAAATATTGTGCAGTAACTATGACCGACACTGGAGTAAAACTTATATTAATTAACAACCAAAGCAAATACTACAATCTGAAACATGTTACTAACGGATGACCTTCAGGATTAAAAATGCTCTGACAGGCAGAGTAAGAAAGAACTGACTTTAAACCAATGAATCAGGGGAGAGCGCGAACGCAGTCCCCACTACCAGAAATTATGGTTGTTTTATTGGTTTAAATTTCTTTTACATTTTAAAATTCTTTTCCTTTTTAAAACACACTCAATAACTCAAAATAATGATTTCAACAAAAACAAACACTCGACAAAACTAGACAACAACTGTAAATCACATGAAACATAACTCCAAACAAAAACGTGCAAACAGATGACTAAACAAATGAGAAACAAGTCTTTGGAAAATCATATCAAAAACAAACGGAAAACAACAAAGTGGGTCTTTTTAAGAAAGCCCAAAGCGGGCAAAAATGCTTAAAAAGGGTCCATCTTGCTCGGGTTTGGCAGGTGTTGAGCATCTCTTGCCCCTCTTGGGGGGGTGGACTATATAACCAGTTCTTTCCAGTGGTCCACCCCCCATTTCTCTCTCGCCAGGGTCTTGTTGGTGTGAATGTCCAACATCACGCCGTCTTGGAGGAGGTTTTGAATCCTCCTCCGGAGAGTGATCAGGTCTACAGTTGTTTTTTGGTAGACCTTGATGTTCCTCGTCTCCCACAGGACCTGCTTCACGGTGTTGATGATCCTCCACTGACGCTGGAGCACGGTGGTCTTGCATCCCCCCGGCGGACCGTAGAGGACGCCCTCAGCCATCAGGGAGGACCTCGGCAGGAACCTGCTTAGGGAGACAGAGGAACAAACAAGGCCCCAGACCCGCCTGGCCACGGAGCACTCCCAGAACAGGTGGTGGATGTGTTCAGAGTCAGTGCATCCGTGGGGGCAGCGTTCAGTCAGGGCTAAGTGCCGGCGATACATAAAAGTTTGTGTGGGGAGACACCTATGGGCTGTCATCCAGGCAATGTCTTTTTGTTTGTTGGTAAGACACTTGTGTGTCACATTTGCCCAGATGACTTGCGGAGCCATGATCCACGAGGTTAGGCCAGCCCTGGGCAGACCCGTCCTGTAGGCAAAGTCCTTCAGGGCTCGATAGACATAGGGGGGGTCCCAGCTGTAGGGTATGGTGAGGTCCAGCACACCCAAGCCCATTGCTCTGAGGAAGGGGGTGGCATAGTACCTGGCAAAGGTACCAGAGGCCTTACCCACCTTCCCTACGTTCTGGACAAGGGTGGCCAGACCCTGCACCATAATGATGGTTACGATATCTGGGACCCCCCGCCCCCCATTCCGCTCCTCCTTGAGGAGGGTGACACGTTTCAGTTTTCCATCGTGCTCCCCCAGACAAAGCGGAAAGCCATGCGGGTGATTAACTTCCCGGTGGCTTTGTCTGGGGGAAACACCCTCCCCAAATAGAGCAGAATGGGTAGGACAATTGCCTTCAGGACAAGGATCTTACCCGCCATGGTCAAGGGCCGTGCACTCCAGCTCCTGATTTTATTTTGGACGTGGCGGAGGGCTCCCTCCCAGCTGGTTCTCCCTCCTCCATCAGCCTGGAAGGTCACCCCCAGGAGCTTGATGGTATTCCTACGCACAGGGAAGGAAACGGTCAGCTCCTCACTCCAATGTGGAGACAGAAACAGTTCACTCTTGTCCCTGTTGACCAGGGCGCCAGTGGCCACACAGAAGTCGTCCAACACCTTGGTGGCACAAGCGATAGAACGACTGTCTGTGGCGACGATGGCAATGTCGTCCATGTACGCCATCACCTTTAGCCGTTCCCCCCCGGCTCCAGGTAGTGAGTAGCCCACCACCCCTGGATTGGCCCTGAGGGCCTGGAGGAACGGTTCCAGGTAGATGACGTACAGGAGAGATGCTAGAGGGCACCCCTGCCTGACGCCAGACCTGACATCGAACGGGGCAGAGGGCTGCCGATTGACAACCACTCTGCCCGTTATATCTGTCAGACAGATTTTTGTCCAGCGCAGGAGGGGGCCAGGAATGTTCATTTTCTCTAGCACTCTCTCCAAGCACACATGACTCACCCGGTCAAATGCCTTCTCTTGATCGAGGCTGAGAAGGCACAAGGGGGACCTCCGCTCCCCGGAGTGGATGATTAGATCCCTCGCGAGGAGCAGGTTGTCATTTATGGACCTCCCCTGCACACTGCAGGTCTGGTCCAGTCCGATCACCGATGTTATCAGGCCTTGGAACCTCCCCATCAGCGCCTTCGCCATGATCTTATAATCGACTGAGAGGAGGTTGATCGGCCGCCAGTTGCAGAGGTCCTTCAGGTCCCCCTTCTTTGGAACAAGAGCTACTGAGCTCTGTCTCAGTGAGGCGCCTAACCGCCCCTCCCTGTACGCAGCCCTGAACACTTCCGCCACGTCCCCCTTCAGGAGATCCCAGTGAGCCTGGTAAAACTCTGCTGGGATTCCGTCAGGGCCCGGAGCTTTTTGCGTGTTCAAGGAGTGCACCGCCCTGGTGAGCTCCTCAGTGCTCAACTCCGCCTCCATCTGCTCATCTCCCAGGCGTCTGTCCAGGCAGCCCAGGAAGGTGTCCATGAGAGCCCTGTCTGAGGGCCTCTCGCTGTAAAGGCCCTCGTAGAACTCCCTGGCCACCTCCCGGACCTCCGCCTCTTCAGACACCACCACACCTCTGCTGTTATAGAGAGACAAGATGTTATTCGTCTTGGTCCGTGTCCTGCGGAAGAAGAACCGTGTGCATTTCTCATCCTCCTGGAGGCCCTGGAGTTTGGAGCGGAAAGTCTGTTTCTTCCGCTCTTCCCGGTAGAGGGTGGTGAGGCTCTGCCGAGCTTGCGCGATTTCGCTGCTAACATCCAGGCCTCGGGACTGGAGGAGGCTTGGTCTTTGGAGGGCAGCATTGTGGCGTTCAAAAACTGCCCTCCTTTCCCTCGCCTTCCTCCGCCCGACTGCCCGGAAGTAGCCCCGCACTCGCTCCTTCACCATCTCCCACCACTCCACCGGGGAGTCAAAGAGATGTTTCAGACTCACCCACTCCTGGTATCTTCTCACGAAGGAGAGACGCACCTGGGGGTCTTGGAGATGGCTGATGTTAATTCACCAGAGCCCCTTATCCACGGTTATCGATTTCTCCCAGACCAGGGACACGGTTACCATGTGGTGGTCCGAGAAGTGCACCACCTTGGTGGAATAGCTGTGCACCCTCAGGCCTGGGGAGAGCAGAAACATGTCAATTCTGGATGAGGAGGAGCCAGAGGAACTCACAAACGTATGCTGGGGAGGAGAGGCGCCCCCGGCGTCGCAGAGGGAGAAATCCTCGATGAGGGACCGCAGCAGGGAGCCGGAGCGATCCGGCCTTGGTTTGCTGCGGTCCTCATCTCTTAAAGCACAGTTGAAGTCTCCCCCTACGACGATGGGCATTGTAGTGTGTAATATGGGTCGCAATTTTGTGAAAAGGGAGACTCTCTCGGCCACACTGGTGGGGCCGTACACGTTGACGACCCTGAGTGGGGAACCCCCGACATCGAGATCAGTGACGAGGATTCGCCCACTCTCCACAATATTGTGTGCTGTTGTTTTGACAAAGGGATTCTTCGTCAACGTGCCGACCCCATCAGCTCTGGCGATGTTAGAGCCAGACCAGAGAGAGTCTCCCATTCTCCATTCCCCCCCCAGAACGCCATCCAACGCCCGGAACGGGATACCACATTCCTGGAGCAGGACGACGTCCGAGGGGATTTGTGCAAGAATGGAGAAAACTGTTGAGCGTTTGTCTGGGTGTTTAATGCTACGGGTATTGAGTGTTGTTAGCGTAATTGTGTTTTCCATGAAAGTTTATTTTTGGTGTGTGTCTGGTGTACCGGAGTTATTGCTGGAAATTTTCTGGCACATTTGATCTATTGTAGAGAAAATTGTGTCTGGGTTATTTTGGCGCCTACTCACCCCCTGACCATGTGCTCCCATGGGTCTCCCCTCCCGACTGCCTGGGAGGTTCCGTCCTGGAGAGGTGGGGGCAGATGTTCTTACCCCAGGCTTCCCCCCAGCCCCTGGAGGGCCCTGAGAGGCGGATGATGTTTGGGTCCCGTTTACAGAGTCTGGACCAGGGGCTGGCTGGTCCTTAGTGGTTCTGGGATGAAGGGTGCTAAAGGTGTGGTGACCGGTCTGTCTCGGCTTTGATGGTGGTGGGGTTGGTTTGTTTGGGCGTGGTAGGGGATTTGGCCTAGCGGAGGTTTGTGGGGTTTCTTTTAAATTTGTCACGACGGCTCTTTTGGCTAGTTTGGTTTGGCGTTATTGCTGGATTTGCAGGCTGGGTGGGAAAATTGTGCTGAGCTGTAGTTTTGGGTGATCTCATTCTTTTGCCCTTTTTGGATTTCGCCTTCTGCCAGGGTGTGATAGTGTCATCGGTGTCTGTGGTTGAGGAGTCTGACTCCTCCACCGTAATGAGGATGTCGGAGTCAGGCTCCTCCTTTACTGTGGTGATTGGGGATAGGGTAATCAGGGGGACTGTGTTGTTTGGGATTTCCGAAATAGTGCTACAGGGGAGGTCTTGTGCCGTGCTCGGTGCTTGTGTTGGTATGTTATCAGGCTGAATGGGGGGGGGCGTGAATGTATTTTCGATTACTGTAGGTATAAGAGGGGTAGGGAGCGGGGGGGCAGTCAATGACGATGGTAGGGGCGCGGTGCTCCGGGCCCTGTTCGCGTACGAGAGGGGGCAATCACGGAAGAGTGTCCTAACTCGCCGCAGTTCCTGCACAGCTTGGGCATGCCGTGATAAAACACCACGCCCCGGTGTCTCCCCAGCGTGATGGTGCTGGGGATATGACATACCCTCCCAACTGCAGAGGGATCAGATTTTAGCTGGACCAGCCATTTTCTGGCCCCGGTCCAGACTCCGTCCTCATCCAGGACCCTCCAAGATCCTGATTTTACACTGCCATACCTGCCCAACCACGTACTCACATCGTGGTCCTGTACAGCTTCATTATAAAACTGTACAGTGACCACTTTGTTTTCCGTGTCGGACAGGGGCTCTACCTCAAAGTTGCTGAGGGGGGCCTTGTCCTTCCCCTCTCTAAAGAGGTTCCAGAACCTCTCCAGGACATTAGCGTTTTTAAAGCTAATTTCAAAAATATCTGCATTTCCTGGAACCTTCACCAGGCAGTTCAGGTCACCAGGCACAAAGCCCATGGCTCGCTGAAGAACTGCCCAACTAAATTCCAGGCGGGTCATACCTGTCACTCTCCTGTCCTGTCCACTCACTTTTGGGGCAGCTCCATTTCCTCCATCGGTGGCAGCTGGCCCAGTGGTGCCCTCAGCGGCTGCACCACCTGCCCCTTGCTCCACCAGAGGACCCACACTACTGCTGCTGCCCCCTTCTCCACTGGGCAGGAGAGTCATGCGGACGGCGTGATGTCTTCTGACACCTGGCTGGACTCCTGTCGCCATCCTCCCTCTCACTCAGGCCGGACCTTTGCCGTTGGGAAGAAAAGCAGACACAGCGCTCAAAGATGTTGTCCCCAGGGGACCAAAAGGCAAACACAGAAGGAGCTGATCAAAGATCAGCTCCCCTGGTGCAGTGGCACCTCCCTTCTTGAAGAAGACGCCAAGCGTTGGATCCAAGCAGGGATGGCAAAGCTGGATCCGGTCGGCGTCGTCTGGGTGAGGGAGGTCCTTGGTCCCCGTCTGCCTGCTCCTCAGCCTCGTCTTCGGGGAGCCTCAGGTGGAGCTGCTGCAGAGCCTGGAAGACCAGAGGGAGAGCGCAGCGAGAATGGCGTAGGACCAGCGAAGAAAAGCTGGCGGTGGCCCGGAGAGCAACCCTATCCGGGAGATCTCTCCGGGCAGCTCTGGAACTCCCCTCCGGTCCTCGGCAAAAAGGCGTTCCGCAGCAGTCGTGGCTCTTCCTCCGAATGGTAGAAGACTTCTGGCAGGGGATCCTCCAAGCGCTGCGTCGGCTTCGGCAGGCCGCGGTCAGGCCACTGGTACCTGCCTAGCCCCAAAACGCTGTCGGTCCGGCCTGGTCCGCCGGCCTGCTGATCCACCTAAGCCGCGGTCAAGCCACTGGTACTTCGGTTTCACAACAGACCTTCAAAGAGAGAGGGAGACAAGGAGCAAAAGGGAGAGAGAAAGAAGTCGGTGAGCCCGATGCCATTGCAGTAGACCTCCCAAATGGCATTGAGATTGGTTTTGAAATGGACGAGATATTGAGGTTCAAAATTAAAAGGCCAATATAAGAAGAATTTGAAAAACGATATAAAAAGGAATGAAATATCTCGCTAACAGACCTCAACATTCAGCACTAAAATGCCCTGACAAACACAATGGGACGAGATGGGGGCATATTCAGAGTGGTTTGGCCATAAGCACATGGCATGGTGCTAAATTGAAGATTTATACTGGCAGCAATGATAGGGCTGAGAACATAGCATAGTCAAACTTGCAACTCAAAAACTACTTTAAATGTAATGACACTGCTGTTTTACATAATTGTTTTACATAGGAATATTTCAAGTCCCTTACAACGCAAGTGGCTTCAAGTCACTACGACCAAATGCCGAAAACGAATTCCCACAACGATGCTTGCTCCATACAAATAGTAAGAAAGTATTGGCCTAAGAAAGAAGCCAATACGACAGGAATTTGAAAAACACCTGATATAAAATTGAATTAGAAATCCTGGCCCAGCTGTAAAAAAGTAAAATGATAATACTGCGTTTGGCATAGTGCAACAGCGCCCCCTGTGCAAAGACATCTTGGAAAAAAGCTAACGGGACCAGGCTCCGTAGTAATGTCATCAAACAAACAAACGCGTTTGTACAAAATATTGTGCAGTAACTATGACCGACACTGGAGCAAAACTTATATTAACAACCAAAGCAAATACTACAATCTGAAATATGTTACTAACAGATGACCTTTAGGATTAAAAACGCCCTGACAGGCAGAGTAAAAAATAACTGACTTTAAACCAATGAATCAGGGGAGAGCGCGAACGCAGTCCCCACTACCAGAAATTATGCAGTCGAGATTCCCACATTTGGGGAATTCGCAGGGGTCAGCACAGCCGGAGTGCAATGGCTGAGCCTCGCCCTGGGTGAACCGTTATTTCTTTTATTGAGTTTCACTTGCTTTCACTTTTACATTTCATTTACATTCATATTGACATGTACTTACATCACACATATTTACATTGCAGACGTCAGACAGTAACAAACAGAGTTACATTTAAACATGACCGCAGACAATACCACAATACATTAAGACAGTAGACAGTACACAGTAAACATTACATACATTACCCAAGGGAAGGCTTCGGGAGTGTAGGTGTCCGGCTGTAGGTGTATTGTCCAGGGTGTCCGTGTCATATGTATATTTCTGTGCTGTTGTGAATTTTCCATTTTGTGTTTGTGATGCTCTTTCCGGCTTTGTGACAGTCCAGGTGATAGTAGTCCTTGATGTGGTTGGTGATCTGCCGGGTGATGATGATGTTGTGAAGTTCCTGTTTCTGAAAAAACATGATGTTGCGTGCGTCCCATAAAGTGTGCTTGGTGATGTTGATCACCCTCCAGGCAATCTCCTCCTCAGCAGATGTGATCCCGTTGCGGGGGCCGAGGAGGATATCCCGGAGGGTCAGTGACTGTGTGTCAGTGTATGTGTCCAGGAAAGTGAAAATGGATTGCCAGATAGATTTGGCCTTTCTGCAGTGCCACAGGAGGTGATCTCCGGTTTCCTTTCCATTACAGCGAGGGTACGGGCATGTCTCCGCCAGGGCCAAGCTCCTCCTGAACATGAACACCCTGGTGGGGAGAGCTTTCAGCACAGCTAGCCACGCCAGGTCTTTCTGTGTGTTCAGAAGGCATGGGTGATCGATGTTTTTCCAAACTGTAGTGGCTGTGCTGTGGGTCGTGTTGTCGGGTCTGTGTAAATGTTCCTGTGCATTTGTGGTGTTTTTGATTTCCTGAAATGTCCAGTGAGTGAGCTGTGCAGTGTGCAGATGTGCTGTGTAGATGTACCGGCGGAGTGACCTGTCGGGCTGGGGGGGGTCCCGGGAGTAGGGGTGCCTGTGATCCAGGATGCAGAGCCCCAGGGGTCTTAAGCTGGTGGTGAAGTAAAAACGGGTCATGTATCCGGTTTTGTTACTGCGGTTTTTTATGGAGTTGATGTGGTAGGCGAGGCTCTGCATCCTGATCAGTTCTGCGACGTTTGGCACGCCTCTACCCCCGTTCCTAGGGTCCTTCCACATGATCAGCCTCTTTACCCTCTCCTGCCTACTCCCCCAGACAAAACCAAAGACAATTTTGTTAATTTGTTTCTCAATATGTTTGTCTGGGGGAAAGATCTTTCCAACATAGGCGAGGATCGGGTAAAGGATAGTCTGTACTATGAGGATTCTCCCCGTCATTGACAGTGTCCTGGAACTCCAACTGCAGGTCTTAGCTCGAGCCCGGCCGAGGGCTCCGGCCCAGCTCCAGCCCCCGGAGTTGGTCCTGTCGAACGTGACGCCAAGGATGTTCACGGATGTACGGATGGGAAATGTGTCTGACAGGACCTGGTCGACCGCCCAGGCCCTGGACACAAACACCTCGCTCTTGGTCTTGTTTATTATTGCGGAAGTGGCTGTGCAGAAGTGGTCCAGGTTTGTTCAGTGCAGAAAAGTGTGATGTCGTCCATGTATGCAAGTGCCTTGAGTTGTTCTGTGCACCCTGGGAGTGTATAGCCGGTGATGTCTGTGTTTGTCCTGATTTTGTGTAAGAGTGGTTCCAGGCAGTGTATGTACAGTAGTGCAGAAAGTGGGCAACCCTGTCTAACCCCTGAGTGTATGGGAAAGTGTTCTGTAGTGTGTCATTAACCAGTATTTTTGCTGTGTTGTTTTGATAGATGATGTGAATCCATTTTCTAAGACCAAGAGGGAGGTTCATTGCCTCCAGGACCTTAAACATGTAGCTATGGCCCACTCTGTCGAAGGCCTTCTCCTGATCTAGATTAAACATGCAAAAAGGTTTCGACCGTTCGACAGAGTGGGCCATGATGTCCCGAATGAGCACCAGGTTATCGGCGGTCGACCTCTCCGGGACCCCGCAAGCCTGGTCCGGACCCACGACCTGAGGGGTAGCCTCCTGGAGCCTGTACATGAGGGCCTTCGCCAAGAGCTTGTAGTCGGCCCCCAAGAGGTCAATATGCCTCCAGTTTGTCAGGCTACGCTCATCACCCTTGCCCTTGTAAATAAGGGTGATGACGCTCTCTGTCATCGAGGGGGCCAACCGGCCCTCACTGTACACCGCGGAGAGCACCGATGTTAAATCTACCTTGAGGTGTTCCCAAAAGGTTTGGCAGTACTCGGCCGGGAGCCCGTCGGGACCCGGAGTTTTGCCGGTGTTCAGGCCTTTCACCACGTGGGTGAGCTCCTCCACGGACAGACTCTCCTCCTCCTCCTCCTCCTCTCCTTCTCCTGCCCGGGGTGCTATGGCTGGGATGTCCTGTAGGTATGTGTCCATCATGTGCTCATCCATGTGCTTTGTGCTATACAGATCAGTGTAGAATGCCCTGATGTGGTTGTGTATATTCTGTTCACCCGTGATAATAATAATAATAATAATAAACTTTATTTATAAAGCACATTTAAAACAACCATGGTTGACCAAAGTGCTGTACAAAACAAAACCAGGCAATAAAATTAAAGATAAAATGAAATGAAATGAAATGAAATGAAATGAAATGAAATGAAATAAAATGAAATACAAGTACATCATCTGGATTCCCCATTTATGTCTGACATAAAGGCCTCACTAAAAAGGTGGGTTTTTAACAGGGATTTAAAAATATCTATGTTTTGGGCAGATTTAATATGTGGCGGTAGGCTGTTCCACAACTTGGGGCCAGCTACCTCAAAGGCCCGGTCACCCCTCCTAGCTCTCCTCGACATAGGGACATCCAAAAGTTGCTGATTGCATGATCTAAGTGATCTAGCTGGGGTATACATATTGAGGAGTTCAGACAAGTATGTAGGTGCTAGACCATTCATTGCCTTAAAAACAAATAATAAAATTTTAAAATTTATCCTGTAACGGACAGGAAGCCAATGTAGGGATGACAGTGCTGGTGTAATATGCTCCCGTTTTTTTTTGCCAGTCAGAAGGCGGGCAGCAGCGTTCTGCACTAGCTGCAGACGGCAGAGAGAGGACTGGTCTAAGCCTATATATAGAGAATTGCAGTAGTCCAGCCGAGATGTTATAAAAGCATGGACCACTCTTTCCAAATCTTTTTGAGAAAGATAGGCCTTGACCTTGGCTATTTGTCTTAACTGAAAAAAGGCAGCTTTGACAACAGCACTAATTTGCTTCTCAAATTTAAAGGCACTGTCAAAGGTGATGATTTGTCCTGTGTTGTCCAATAATGTCTGTATGTGATTCTTTTTGTTCTTGATCTTCCTAAAAAAGTAACGGGTGCATTTTTCATTTTGTTCTAGGTGTTGAACTCTGCTTTGATGTCTAATTTTTTCCTGTTCCTGTCTATAGAGTGCTGAGAGGTTGTGTTTGGCCTGTGTGATTTCTTGTGCGACCTGGAATCCCTGTGCCTGTAGTGCTGCTAGTCGTTGGAGTGTGCTGTGCAATTTTTTTGTTTGTTCCCTCCTTTTCTGTGCCTGCCTGCGTCCTGCCGTGATGAAGTAACCCTTAGTGCGTGTCTTGACCATTTCCCACCATTCTACGGGTGACGTGAAAGTGCTGTTTTATTGCTTTGTCCTCTAGTAGTGATGTGTTTAGTTTCCAGATTCCTCTCCCCCTGTGTGTTTGTGCTGGTGTTGTAATCTGGATGGTGAGTGCTTTGTGATCTGAAAAGAAGACTGTTTGTGCTGTGATGTTCTGTGATTGTATCTGATGTCTCAGAAGGAGGAGGTCTATCCGGGAAAAGGATTTGCCACAGGAACTCACCCACGTGTAGCGTGGCACCAGGTCCCGACCGGCGTCAGTGAGGGAGTAGTCCGCTATGACTGACGCCAGCTCCCGACTCGAGCGGTCCCTCAACAGCCGGCTCCGATCCTCATCCCTCAGGGCACAGTTGAAGTCCCCTGCCATCACGACGGGGAGGTTTCCCAAAAGGATTGGACGCAGCTTGGTGAAAAAGGCTGCTCATTTTGGTTTGCGGGTGCATAAACATTAATAACCTTGAAGTGAAAATTGTTATAAACAAGTTAAAATCCTTCCTGCCTCCACCACTTTTTTCCGGGTTATCTTGACTGAGTTATTCTTGATTAATATTGCCACCCCATCTGCACGTGCCACACTCGAACCCGACCACACCGAATCCCCTATGGCCCATTCATTCTGATAATCTATGTAATCTGTTAAAAAGGGGATTCTACACTCTTGTAAACATAAAATGTCTGTGTTTTGTGTTGTGAGGAATGCCATGACGTCTGCCCTTTTCTTATTGTTGTGAATACTGCGTACGTTTAATGTGAGGATGTTTAATGTGCTCATGATTGTTGTTGTAGTGGTAACTAGTGCAATGACAGTGGTGTATGTATGGTACTGCGTCCAGTCCATAGCTGATCACGGGAGGTGATATTTACTTCTGCCCTTTCCCTGTTCTAGATTCTGGAGGACCCCCCCCGGGTGGTTTGGAGGAGGACCTGGCGGGTAGAGTGGTGAGGGGTGTGGCTGGCTTACCGGCTCTCGACGCACCCAGGGCTGCCTGCGAAGCGTGCACTGGTCCAGCTGTGTCCGGGCAGGTGTCAATGTAAAGTTTGGTGAGTCGGAGTGTTTCCCTAGATACGCGTGTCTGTGGGGGTGGTCATTTGACCGTCCTGTCTATAACTTCTCCCCATATGTAGTCCAGTTCAGGAGCGTCGTCTTTGTCAGGTGTGCTGTGTGAAGTTCTGGGTCTGGTGGGTTTTGCTGGTGCTGGTTGTGCTGGTTCTGTCATCGTTTTCCCAGAGGAGCGGTGTGTCCTTGGGGTGACTACGGGTTAGGGGGCTATTTGGGTAGTGGTCGGGCTGTCCGTCTGTGCGTGTTTTACTGGCTGTGCTGGTTTGTCAGGTTGTGTCGGCGGTTCCACTGTCTGTGGAGGTGGCGGTGGTGGCTGTTTTTCTGGTGGTGGTAGTGGTGGTGGTGGGGGTTGTTTTTCTGCTTGTGTGGGTTCTGGTTCTGTGTCCTGATTGGTGGAGGTGGTGATAGTTCTTTTCCTTTCCCGTGGTCGGGGGTCTCTCTTTCTTTTTCCAAAGATGTCTGGTGACAGTGTGTCTGTTGTGTTGTCTGTGTCTGTGGGCAGAGTGGAGGGTGTGCTGTCTGTGATCTTGATCTCCTCGTCCTCGCTCTTGACTTCTATCTGTTCAGTGTCTGTAGTGGTGGAAGGGGAGTTGGTGCTAGTACTGTCTTGTGTCGTGCACTGTCCAGGATTTCCACACGGGAGTGAGTCTGTCTGTGTGTCTGGTCCGACTGTCTCCGTCTGTGAGGGGTTTGGGGGCTGGTCTGTGTCGGGTTCTCTCTCAGTCTGTGGTGTAGGGGTGGGTTGTTCTGTGGTGGCGGGGTGCTGAGGGGGGGTCTGTGCGGGTTCTGTGGTTGGGGAGAAAAAAGGAGGAAAATGGGGAAGGGAGGAGAATGGACTAAGAAAAAGGTTGTTTTATTGGTTTTTATAATTTCTTTCAATTTAAAATCTTTTTTCTTTTTTTAAAACACACTCAATAATACAAAATAATAATTTTAACAAAAACAAGCACTACTTTCAAAACTAGACAAGAATTCTAAATTAAATGAAACATAACTTTCAACAAAGGTGTGCAAACAGATGATTAAACAAATGAAAACCAAGTCTTTAGAAAAATCATATCAAAACAAAAGGAAAGCAACAAAGTGAGTTAAAAAAAAAAACCCAAGAGAGGCAAGGATATTTTTAAAAAAAGGGTCCATCTTGCTCGGGTTCAGCAGGTGTTGAGGACCTCTTGCCCCTCTTGGGGGGGTGGACTATATAACCAGTTCTTTCCAGTGGTCCACCCCCCATTTCTCTCTCGCCAGGGTCTTGTTGATATGAAAGTCCAGGATCACGCTGTCTTGGAGGAGGTTTTGTATCCTCCTCCAGAGAGTGATCAGGTCTACAGTTGTTTTTTGGTAGACCTTGATGTTCCTTGTCTCCCACAGGACCTGCTTTACTATGTTAATGATCCTCCACTGATGCTGGAGCTTGAACTAAGAAAAAGAGCACAGAATGCTCTTAGAAAGCAACGAAACAGCCCAGTGGCCCTCGGTCCACCACTAGAACCCCAGTGGTGGGCAACATGCCTAACTGAGCTGAAAAGAAACCTGAACAAAAGGCACAGCAAGAAAGAAACATGTGATCACGGTATCTCCCCTACCTGTGCAAACCTTTTCCTTTTAAAAGATTTGATTGTATCTTCACAGATATACAGTTTAAATCACGTTTACATATTACATGGTCAAGGTTTTCCTCTTAAATATAAATACAAACAGTTTAATACATAAATACACACATAAATAATTTACGACATAAAACACACACAAAAACCACATACTAACATCCATGGATACATAAAAAACATATAAAGCACATACAAAACTAAAACAGTAAAATGTAAGAAATTATTATTGTTATTATTATTATTATTTTTTTAAAGGCAAAGTCTTACAAAACCCCAGACCACAACCCAAAATGATACACAATTTTTCCTTTAAAACCAACCACTTTTGTACGGAACAGAATGTGTCTTTAACAATATCACACCACCCAGACCATTCACCAACACAAAGTACCTGGCTCCTGTGATCTGTCTCAGTCCAGGCCCACAGCGTCCCAAGCGTCTGCCCCCCACATGCTCCGTGCCTTCTCTCGTCCATGCCTCCTCCAGTCCCGCCTCATGTAGTCCTTTACGGAGGCCTTCGCGATCAGCCACGCCTCCTCTGGTGACAAGGCCCGGTCCTCCAACACAAGGAAAGACCTGCACGTCCAAAGGCCCCATCTGCAGGCGTTTAAAGACAGGGCCTCCCAGCACTGTCCTGCTCCCACCAAACAACACCAGCTGCCTGTCTAAAATTCCTCCGGTCAGGAAAAACCGGAGCAGCGGTAGGGCCAGCCTCCGGAACCTCTGGGCATACTCGCAGTCCCACAGGGCGTGACGGACAGTCACTCCAGGCAAGCTTCTCGGGGGCAGACCGCAGTCCTCGCCATTCGGCGTGCGTGCATCACAGCACGGACCGACAGGACGCCATGGGCGATTAGCCAGGCCATGTCTTTGTGTCGGTTAAACAGGTCCGGATGGGTCACCGCGCTCCAAATCCTCTCGGCTTGGCCTAGTGCCAGCCCGCGCACCGGACACATCGGATCCCTGGCCTGCACAAAAGAGAACAAAAGATGGTGAGAAGTTAAAACCTCCACTCCCTCCTTCTCCAACCCAAATCTTTTTTAAAAATGCCGGTACTGGCTGATAAAAACCGGGCGTAACAAAGGCGACCGGTACTGTCAGCGGCACTTTCACTATTTCCAGTCGCCTAAAATAACCCCCCATAAAAAACCGAACAAAGAAACCCGCTTTAGTAGACAAAGACACACATAAAGACACATGTAACGAGACAAACCTACACATTAAAAATCTATAAAAATCGGGAACCCCCCTCCCCCCTTGCCCTCCAGCTCTTTTCACCCACTCCCTCCGGATCCGTTCCCATCCCCCTCCCCATAAAAAACGAAAAACAACACGGTCCAGCCGAGACAGAACAGAACGTGACGGTACAAACACAACACCCACGAACAACAACAACGGCAACAACACAGACTTAATAATTAAAATTTTTCCCTCCGTAGTCAATTGCCTCAACTGCCAGAACTGGACCTTTTTTTCCACTTTCTTTAAAATGTTTTCCCAATTGCTCCCTCCCAGTCCCTCTGAATCAAACTCTACCCCTAAAACTTTTATAACCCCCCCACTCTCTTTTAAGGGGAGTTCCCGCCTCTCTGCCTCCCCCCACTGTCCATACAGTTTCACCACAGCCTTGTCTGTATTTAATTTTGCTCCCGATGCTTTCCCATATAGTTCTGTTTTCTTTAAAATTCTGGTTACCGACACCCCATCCACTGTTAAAATGGTGACATCATCCATGTACAGGATACACCTGGCCTCCCTCCCCCCACCCCCTGGGATTTTCAGCCCCGAAATCCAGGTGTCCCTTCTCAGGACCTGTGCCAGTGGTTCCATACAGCAGACGAACAGGAGAGGGGATAACGGGCACCCTTGGCGGACACCGCAGTTTACTGACACCGCACTACTCTGAAACCCATTAACCAGGAAAGTGCTCTTCGCCCCAGCGTACAGCAGCCCCACCCGTGCTATGAACCTGGCCGGAAAACCCATTTTTTGCAGCACAGCAAACATGTACTGGTGCGAGACCCGATCATAAGCCTTTTCAAAATCTAAATTTACCACCGCTAGTCTACTCTGTCTGTCTCTCGCTAGACAGATGGCGTCTCTCACCAATACCAGGGCGTCTGTGATCCTCCTCCCCGGCACTGCACAGGCCTGATCTGGGTGTATCAGGCCCCCTAAAACACAACTCATTTTCATTGTTAAAATTTTTGAAAACAATTTAAAATCCAAATTTAACAAAGTAATCGGGCGCCAATTTTTTAAATCTGTTCTTTCCCCTTTCTTAAAAAGGAGAGTCACCAACCCATTTTTAAAACTGTGTGGTAACCTATCCAACTGATCAAATTCTTTAAAAACACAAAGCAAATCAGGGCCCACTACCTCCCAAAAAACCCGATAAACTCCACTGGTAGTCCGTCCATCCCTGGAGCCCTCCCACTTTTAAAAGACCCCAAACTGCTGTTTAGATCAGCCATTTTAAAATCTGCCTCCAAATCTGTTCCATCACCCACCACTTTTTCCAGAAAACTTAAAAATTCATTTTTCCCTTCCTCTAAAATCATTTTTTCCCCGAATAATTCCTGATAAAAGGCCTCCACCACTCCTATCATCCCCTTCCTGTCAGATACTATGACCCCGTCCTCCCTCCTCAGGCCTTTCATGGCTACACCTTTTGCCATAATTTTTTTTTTTTAAATATCAAGAGCAAGTCTCCCCCTCATCAATCTCCTTCTCCCTGCACCTAAACATGATTTCTCTGCCCCTTTTCTTTGACAGCGCTGCCATCTCCCGTTTCACCTCCCCCACCTCCTCCCGGAAATCAAAACCCCCTCTCAGTAGGGAGGAGTAGCAGTTCAGGCGTCTTTGGAGCCCTGCCCACACCCTCCTGTCCTTCTCCCTCCTCGCCTTACCTGCCCGCACAAAAAACACTTTAAATTTCTTTTTGGCCTCCTCCCACCACTCTGCCCGTGTATCTTAAAAACCCTGGAGTGTCTGCCAGTCCTGATACTGCTTTTTAAAAGCCATCACTACTGCTGGGTCCTCCAACAACCTGCAGTTCAGCTTCCAAACCCCGCTGCCGAAAGCTACTCCTGACTCCACAGTCAGGGAATGGTCTAAGAAAAAGACCGGGTTCAGATCTGCCGTCTCACCGACAAAACCCCTTGCGAACAGGAAATCAATCCTTGACGCCCGGGACCCGTCATCACTGTGCCATATAAACCCCTCTGGGCCTGGGTGCAACCTAGGGTACATATCTAAAAGTTTAAAATCTTTAATTAAATTTTGCAAATAAAAGGAGGTTCTGTCCACCTCATATTTCTCTGCTGCCCCCCTCCGGCCACTCCTGTTTAAAACACAATTAAAATCTCCCGCCATTAAAACTGGAGTTCAGCCCATTAAATACTGAGGGAGGTCCTGCAGTTCCTCCCACCTGCTCTGCTTTTGCGGCGAACAATAAATATTAATTAAATTAAAAGACACTCCACACATTTTTAGTACCACCATTAAAATTCTCCCGCAGCTCACAACTGTGTTTTCCACAATTTCAATTTTTTGGTTCTTTATTAGCACCGCCACACCGTCACATTTATTTTCCTCTGAGCCGCTCCACAGAGATGGCCCATGTGGCCACCTCTTCATCCAGGGCCCATATGTGGTCCTGAAAGGCAACCAGCATTCTTGTAGGCAGATAATGTCTGCCTGCACTCCTTCCAGAAAAGCCAGGACAGACTGTGCCCTGTTTATTGCTCTCATGCTGCGCACATTTACTGTCGCAACAGAGAGGGACACCTGCTGAGAAGGCTAACCAGGAGAGACATTAACCACATACATACACCTTCCATTCCACCACACATCATATCTCCATCTTCTCCCCACCCCCTGGGTCACCAAAAAGTGACCCTTCAGTCAAAAGGGGTGACTCACATACATAGGGGGTCTGATTTGGGGAAGAGTCCCCATATACTGGAGACTCCCCCGACCTCTCACTGTCAGAGAGTTGGCCCATTAAATTCCACCTCTCCCTCACTCCTGGCCTCTGCTTCTTCCCTCCTCCTACCTCCTTATTTACTTCAGCCGGCCGTTTAACTGCTCCTCCTTCCTCTCCCCTGTCCTTCTCCTGCTCCTCTTCCAGATCTGAGCCCATCGTAACCATGGACTCTGCCTCAGAGTCTGAGTCAGCCTCCACCCCCTCCCTTCTCTTCCCCACCCCTACAGGACTCTTTTCGGTGACTTGTCGCGGTTTTAAGGCCCGGACACACCAAACCGACGGTCGGCGTCGGAGCCCCCGGAGCCGTCGATGAGAGCCCTCCAAAACACGCCGACGGAGTGTCGGCGTGCGGGACACACCGGAAAGACTCAGCCGACAGGGCGCCACCGACGTCCGACCGTCGGTTTGGTGTGTCCGGGCCTTTACACCTACTGCTGGCCCCCAGCACCTAAATCCTCCTTTTCCTCCCCCTTACCATCCTCTCTTCCCTCACTCTCTCCATCTTGAGGCTTTTTCCTCTGCCTCTCCCTCCTTACCTGTTTCCCCCCCTTCCTCCTGCTGTTGTGCTCTGGGGGAAGGCCGCCCTCTCTTGGCCCTATTGGCGAAGGAGTCTGGGCAGTCCCTGAACATGTGGGAAGCCAACCCGCACAAATTGCATTTCCGGCCTGTTGGACACAGGGTTGCCTCATGGCCCACCTCCCTGCATTTTTGGCAAACAATTACTTCACATGCTTCCACCAAGTGCCCAAAAGCTCCACATCTGCGACACAACTTTGGTTGGCCCATGTAATGAATCAGGCCGCGATTCTCCCAAAGAACAATCATTGACGGGGGGTGCCTCCACCCTCCAAATCCCGACGCATCAATTTGAAATTTTACCGGCACTCGCCAGCTCCCTGTCCAAATCCCATCCTCATCTTTAATTTTCATTGGTGAATCCCTCACCAAACAATACCTGCTCAACCAGGTCTCAATGTCCGAACAGTTTACCATTTCATTATACATTCTTACGATAATGACTTTTAAGGATTCGTCTGATAACCGTTCAATTGAGAAAATTTCGAACTTTTCTTTCACATTTTCAAAACGGTTCCAGAATTCACGTAACCCGTCTGAGGTCTTAAAACTTACATTAAAACCTTTCCCATGTGGAAGCACTAGCAGGCAATTTATATCCGCCGCCGAAAAACGAAGAATTCCCTTCAAGAATTTACGGGAAAAATCTAATCTTGATAATTCGTACAAACCTCCGTCTTTCGGTTTTAAATTAAACCGCACGCTGTGGTGCCTCGGAGTGCCGACTCGAGCAGCCGACATCCTTAAAGCAAACACCGTGCACGAAACAGACAAACAATGATTTACAAAACCGACAGAAATTCAAAAAAAGTAAAGAGAAAAAACGAGCCCCGAAGGGCCTTACCCCTTAACCAGCTGCTGCTGATTAAAAGTCCGTCCACAGCAACACCTACAACAAAGAAAAGACAAAATACATACTAATTTCAACGTTTTAAATGATTATCTAAAGACGCCGAAGCCCCAAAAGAGTTCGATACTGCCGCACAGCAAGAAAGAAACGGATTGGTTTTTAAATTTCTTTTACATTTTAAAATTCTTTTCCTTTTTAAAACACACTCAATAACTCAAAATAATAATTTTAACAAAAGCAAGCACTCGACAAAACTAGACAACAATTGTAAATTAAATGAAACATAACTTTAAACAAAAGTGTGCAAACAGATGATTAAACAAATGAAAAACAAGTCTTTGGAAAATCATATCAAAACAAAAGGAAAGCAACAAAGTGGGTTTTTTAAGAAAGCCCAAAGCGGGCAAGAATACTTAAAAAGGGTCCATCTTGCTCGGGTTCAGCAGGTGTTGAGTACCTCTTGCCCCTCTTGGGGGGGTGGACTATATAACCAGTTCTTTCCAGTGGTCCACCCCCCATTTCTCTCTCGCCAGGGTCTTGTTGATATGAATGTCCAACATCACGCCGGTTTTGAATCCTCCTCCGGAGAGTGATCAGGTCTATAGTTGTTTTATGGTAGACCTTGATGTTCCTCGTCTCCCACAGGACCTGCTTCACGATGTTAATGATCTTCCACTGACGCTGGAGCACGGTGGTCTTGCATCCCCCCGGCAGACCGTAGAGGACGCCCTCAGCCATCAGGGAGGATCTTGGCAGGAACCTGCTTAGGGAGACAGAGGAACAAACAAGGCCCCAGACCCGCCTGGCCACGGAGCACTCCCAGAAAAGATGGTGAATGTGTTCAGAGTCAGTGCATCCGTGGGGGCAGCGTTCAGTCAGGGCTAAGTGCCGGCGATACATAAAAGTTTGTGTGGGGAGACACCTACGGGCTGTCATCCAGGCAATGTCTTTTTGTTTGTGTGTAGGACACTTATGTGTCACATTTGCCCAGATGACTTGCGGGTGCAGGTCTGGCCCCCCCCTCAGGAGCGTTACAATTTGGCCAGATCTTAAATGAGCCATGATCATTTTGTAGCTCCACGAGGTTAGGCCAGCCCTGGGCAGACCCGTCCTGTAGGCAAAGTCCTTCAGGGCTCGATAGATATAGGGGGGGTCCAGCACACCCAAGCCCATTGCTCTGAGGAAGGGGGTGGCATAGTACCTGGCAAAGGTACCAGAGGCCTTACCCACCTTCCCTACGTTCTGGACAAGGGTGGCCAGACCCTGCACCATAATGATGGTTACGATGTCTGGGACCCCCCGCCCCCCATTCCGTCGTGTCCCCCAGACAAAGCAGAAAGCCATCCGGGTGATTAACTTCCCGGTGGCTTTGTCTGGGGGAAACACCCTCCCCACATAGAGCAGAATGGGTAGGACAACTGCCTTCAGGACAAGGATCTTACCCGCCATGGTCAAGGGCCGTGCACTCCAGCTCCTGATTTTGTTTTGGACGTGGCGGAGGGCTCCCTCCCAGCTGGTTCTCCCTCCTCCGTCAGCCTAGAAGGTCAAGAAAGAAACACCTGATCATAGTATCTCCCCTGCCAGGTAAGTACGAGTTGTACACATCAGGGAAGGGAGTCCTACTCTTTAGCATACATTCTACCAGTCACTCGAGTGACCATTTCTTGCAACTTCAGCAAATCAGATTACCACTTTTAACCCAGTAAGTAGTGTCAACTGTCTATTTTTTCCACAATCACCTGATGTGGTTTTTTTCTATCTTCCCACAATGCACGGGTATAAATTCCCCCAGTCAGAAAGAGTGCCCTGGATACATCACTGAATCCAGATCCCGTTTGGAGTTGTGCACTAAATGTTAAACTACCATTCTTCAAGATACTGATGTAACAGACATCCCCAAATGGAATTACTGAGGGGTCATCTGATCTTTTGTTGGCAGCACTTGAATTAGTCTATATTTATTCTGAAAATGCACTCCACAACAACATCCTGAAAAGCCTGGTAATGCCTGGTGGTCCCTCGGAGTTCTACCCAAGCCCAACCGTGCTTTGTTCCACAGCCATTGCACTCCGGCTGTGCTGACTCCTGCAAATTCCCCAAATGTTGTAATTTTCGAATGCATAATCTCAGGGGGCGTAAAAAATATATAATGTACATGAATTGTTCAACATTGTGAAACAGCACCCCCTATACAAAACATTGTGAAAAAGCTTACAGCACCTGGTATTCCCAGGCGGTCTCCCATCCAAGTACTAACCAGGCCCGACCCTGCTTAGCTTCCGAGATCAGACGAGATCGGGCGTATTCAGAGTGGTATGGCCGTAAGCAACAGTCACGGTGCAAAATGCGATATTTAAACTGGTGGCAATGATATGGCTGAGAACATACCACATTCAAACTTGCAACTGCGCTCTTGATATGAAAAAATGTACTTTAAATGTAAAGATACTTACCAAGGCATAAAAACTAATGAATCACCAACAAATGTATTTTAAGAAAAAAGTTTCCATTTGCTGAAAGCCTCAAATGGCAGGAAATTAAATTGATCAGCCCAAACACGAACATCAGCCTGCTCTAACATCAAGGTGTATCAGCACAGATCTCTGACAACATGCTACAGCCATGTACAATATCTACTCTGTGTCAAACAACATCTGATTGTTTAAGATTCAGATCAGTTTGTTTAAGATTCAAACCCCTCAAATAATTCATAATCTTAGAGTAATTTTGTATATTAAAGTTAGAGGAAAATGTACTCATTTTTCACTTTTCCAACATGTATCCTATTTGGGACCACATTTCTCGTATCAATCTTTCAACATAGCTTGTCCATAAAGTGTGTCTTAACATAGCAGACCTTTTTTAAACTGTAAATGGACATATACATAATTATTCATAGTTCTCAAAGTAATTGACCAATAAACAAAGTCATGGCTAACTAACTGTGCATTCACAGTCACTCAATGATAGTGTCACACACAAATCACTTTGATTCTCACTATGGGAATGAATGTTATAATGTTGCGTGTAATATAGTGCCCTCCATAATGACCAATAATTTATTTATTTGCCTCTTTAAATAACGTGGTTTTTCATACATTTTGGTTTCAGCATGTTGAAATGACAGCAGTGTGTACACAGTCAAAAAAATCTCAGAGTTTGGAGTTTGACAATTTATCTGCAACTCTGCAAATTTATCAAAATGTCGAATTTTGAGGTCTAATTCAAATGTAATAAAATGCACAGTCATTAGAAAAGGCACTTATAATCCTCAATTATGGACAAAATCAGTGGTCTTGTGTCAGGAACCTTTGGATTTAAATTGAGTTATGTTTGTGCAAAAAAAAAAAGTATCTCAATTTTTTATACTAATCTCTTTGGGGGTATCCATAAAATAAATGGTGCAACGTAGCTATACAAAAATCAGAAGTTGGTGAGCCCGATGCCATTATAGTAGACCTCGCAAATGGCATTGAGATTGGTTTTGAAATGGACGAGATATTGAGGTTCAAAATTAAAAGGCCAATATAAGAAGAATTTGAAAAACGATATAAAAAGGAATGAAATATCTCGCTAACAGACCTCAACATTCAGCACTAAAATGCCCTGACACAATCGGACAAGATGGGGCATATTCAGAGTGGTTTGGCCATAAGCACATGACATGGTGCTAAATTGAAGATTTATACTGGCAGCAATGATAGAGCTGAGAACATAGCATCGACAAACTTGCAACTCAAAAACTACTTTAAATGTAATGACACTGCCGTTTTACATAACTGTTTTACATAGGAATATTTCAAGTCCCGTAGAACGCAAGTGGCTTCAAGTCACTACGACCAAATGCCGAAATCGAATTCCCACAATGATGCTTGCTCCATACAAATAGTAAAAAAAAGTATTGGCCTAAGAGAGAAGCCAATATAACAGGAATTTGAAAAAAAAACATGATATAAAATTGAATTAGAAATCCTGGCCCAGCTGTAAAAAGGTAAAACGATAATACTGCATTTGGCATTGTGCAACAGCGCCCCCTGTGCAGACATCTTGGAAAAAAGCTCCGTCGTAATATCATCAAACAGACAGTTTCTACGGAATATCAGTACCGCACAGTAACTATGACCAATAATCGAGTAAAGTTTAGATTAGCATTCAAAGGAAATACTACAACCTGAAATATCTTACTAACAGGCACAAACCATCAAGACCAAAACGCTGTCAAGCAAAGCGAAGAATAACTGTCTTTGAACCAATGAATCAGGGGAGAGCGCGAACGCAGTCCCCCACTACCAGAAATTATGCAGTCGAGATTCCCACATTTGAGGAATTCGCAGGGGTCAGCACAGCCGGAGTGCAATGGCTGAGCCTCGCCCTGGGTGAACCTTTTCCTTTTAAAAGATTTTATTGTATCTTCACAGATATACAGTTTAAATCACGTTTACATTTTACATGGTCAAGGTTTTCCTCTTAAATATAAATAGTCACATACATAAATACACACATAAATAATTCACGACATAAAACACACACAAAAACCACATACTAACATCCATGGATACATAAAAAACATATAAAGCACATACAAATCTAAAACAGTAAAATGTAAGAAATTTTTATTGTTATTATTCTTATTATTATTCTTTTCTTTTTTTTTTTAAAGGCAAAGTCTTACAAAACCCCAGACCACAACCCAAAAAAGTACACAATTTTTCCTTTAAAACCAACCACTTTTGTACAGAACAGAATGTGTCTTTAACAATATCACACCACCCAGACCATTTACCAACACAAAGTACCTGGCTCCTGTGATCTGTCTCAGTCCAGGCCCACAGCGTCCCAAGCGTCTGCCCCCCACATGCTCCGCGCCTTCTCTCGTCCATGCCTCCTCCAGTCCCGCCTCATGTAGTCCTTTACGGAGGCCTTCGCGATCAGCCACGCCTCCTGTGGTGACAAGGCCCGGTCCTCCAACACGAGGAAAGACCTGCACGTCCAAAGGCCCCATCTGCAGGCGTTTAAAGACAGCCATGCTGTCCTCCCTTTAGGGCCTCCCAGCACTGTCCTGCCCCCACCAAACAACACCAGCTGCCCGTCTAAAATTCCTCCAGTCAGGAAAAACCGGAGCAGCGGTAGGGCCAGCCTCCAGAATCTCTGGGCGTACTCACAGTCCCACAGGGCGTGACGGACAGTCTCCGGCTCCAGGCAAGCTTCTCGGGGGCAGACCGCAGTCCTCGCCATTCGGCGTGCGTGCATCACTGCACGGACCGACAGGACGCCATGGGCGATTAGCCAGGCCATGTCTTTGTGTCGGTTAAACAGGTCCGGATGGGTCACCGCGCTCCAAATCCTCTCGGCTTGGCCTAGTGCCAGCCCGCGCACCGGACACATCGGATCCCTGGCCTGCACAAAAGAGAACAAAAGATGGTGAGAAGTTAAAACCTCCACTCCCTCCTTCTCCAACCCAAATCTTTTTAAAAAAGCCGGTACTGGCTGATAAAAACCGGGCGTAACAAAGGCGACCGGTACTGTCAGCGGCACTTTCACTATTTCCAGTCGCCTAAAATAACCCCCCATAAAAAACCGAACAAAGAAACCCGCTTTAGTAGACAAAGACACACATAAAGACACATGTAACGAGACAAACCTACACATTAAAAATCTATAAAAATCAGGGACCCCCCTCCCCCCTTGCCCTCCAGCTCTTTTCACCCACTCCCTCCGGATCCGTTCCCATCCCCCTCCCCATAAAAAACGAAAAACAATACGGTCCAGCCGAGACAGAACAGAACGTGACGGTACAAACACAACACCCACGAACAACAACAACGGCAACAACACAGACTTAATAATTAAAATTTTTCCCTCCATAGTCAATTGCCTCAACTGCCAGAACTGGACCTTTTTTTCCACTTTCTTTAAAATGTTTTCCCAATTGCTCCCTCCCAGTCCCTCTGAATCAAACTCTACCCCTAAAACTTTTATAACCCCCCCGCTCTCTTTTAAGGGGAGTTCCCGCCTCTCTGCCTCCCCCCACTGTCCATACAGTTTCACCACAGTCTTGTCTGTATTTAATTTTGCTCCCGATGCTTTCCCGTATAGTTCTGTTTTCTTTAAAATTCTGGTTACCGACACCCCATCCACTGTTAAAATGGTGACATCATCCATGTACAGGATACACCTGGCCTCCCTCCCCCCACCCCCTGGGATTTTCAGCCCCGAAATCCAGGTGTCCCTTCTCAGGACCTGTGCCAGTGGTTCCATGCAGCAGACGAACAGGAGAGGGGATAACGGGCACCCTTGGCGGACACCGCAGTTTACTGACACTGCACTACTCTGAAACCCGTTAACCAGGAAAGTGCTCTTCGCCCCAGCGTACAGCAGCCCCACCCGTGCTATGAACCTGGCCGGAAAACCCATTTTTTGCAGCACAGCGAACATGTACTGGTGCGAGACCCGATCATAAGCCTTTTCAAAATCTAAATTTACCACCGCTAGTCTACTCTGTCTGTCTCTCGCTAGACAGATGGCGTCTCTCACCAATACCAGGGCGTCTGTGATCCTCCTCCCCGGCACTGCACAGGCCTGATCTGGGTGTATCAGGCCCCCTAAAACACAACTCATTTTCATTGTTAAAATTTTTGAAAACAATTTAAAATCCAAATTTAACAAAGTAATCGGGCGCCAATTTTTTAAATCTGTTCTTTCCCCTTTCTTAAAAAGGAGAGTCACCAACCCATTTTTAAAACTGTGTGGTAACCTATCCAACTGATCAAATTCTTTAAAAACACAAAGCAAATCAGGGCCCACTACCTCCCAAAAAACCCGATAAAACTCCACTGGTAGTCCATCCATCCCTGGAGCCCTCCCACTTTTAAAAGACCCCAAACTGCTGTTTAGATCAGCCATTTTAAAATCTGCCTCCAAATCTGTTCCATCACCCACCACTTTTTCCAGAAAACTTAAAAATTCATTTTTCCCTTCCTCTAAAATCGTTTTTTCCCCAAATAATTCCTGATAAAAGGCCTCCACCACTCCTATCATCCCCTTCTGGTCAGATACTATGACCCCGTCCTCCCTCCTCAGGCCTTTCATTGCTACACCTTTTGCCATAATCTTTTTAAAAAAATATCGAGAGCAAGTCTCTCCCTCATCAATCTCCTTCTCCCTGCACCTAAACATGATTTCTCTGCCCCTTTTCTTTGACAGCGCTGCCATCTCCCGTTTCACCTCCCCCACCTCCTCCCGGAAATCAAAACCCCCTCTCAGTAGGGAGGAGTAGCGGTTCAGGCGTCTTTGGAGCCCTGCCCACACCCTCCTGTCCTTCTCCCTCCTCGCCTTACCTGCCCGCACAAAAAACACTTTAAATTTCTTTTTGGCCTCCTCCCACCACTCTGCCCGTGTATCGTAAAAACCCTGGAGTGTCTGCCAGTCCTGATACTGCTTTTTAAAAGCCATCACTACTGCTGGGTCCTCCAACAACCTGCAGTTCAGCTTCCAAACCCCGCTGCCGAAAGCTACTCCTGACTCCATAGTCAGGGAGCAGCGCAGCAGGGAATGGTCTGAGAAAAAGACCGGGTTCAGATCTGCCGTCTCACCGACAAAACCCCTTGCGAACAGGAAATCAATCCTTGACGCCCGGGACCCGTCATCACTGTGCCATGTAAACCCCTCTGGGCCTGGGTGCAACCTAGGATACATATCTAAAAGTTTAAAATCTTTAATTAAATTTTGCAAATAAAAGGAGGTTCTGTCCACCTCATATTTCTCTGCTGCCCCCCTCCGGCCACTCCTGTTTAAAACACAATTAAAATCTCCCGCCATTAAAACTGGAGCTCGGCCCATTAAATACTGAGGGAGGTCCTGCAGTTCCTCCCACCTGCTCTGCCTTTGCGGCGAACAATAAATATTAATTAAATTAAAAGGCACTCCACACATTTTTAGTACCACCATTAAAATTCTCCCGCTCCTCACAACTGTGTTTTCTACAATTTCAATTTTTTTGTTCTTTATTAGCACCGCCACACCGTCACATTTATTTTCCTCTGAGCCGCTCCACAGAGATGGCCCATGCGGCCACCTCTTCATCCAGGGCCCATAGGTGGTCCTGAAAGGCAACCAGCATTCTTGTAGGCAGATAATGTCTGCCTGCACTCCTTCCAGAAAAGCCAGGACAGACTGTGCCCTGTTTATTGCTCTCATGCTGCGCACATTTACTGTCGCAACAGAGAGGGACACCTGCTGAGAAGCCATTTTAAGGCTAACCAGGAGAGACAATAACCACATACATACACCTTCCATTCCACCACACATCATATCACCATCTTCTCCCCACCCCCTGGGTCACCAAAAAGTGACCCTTCAGTCAAAAGGGGTGACTCACATACATAGGGGGTCTGATTTGGGGAAGAGTCCCCATATACTGGAGACTCCCCCGACCCCTCACTGTCAGAGAGTTGGCCCATTAAATTCCACCTCTCCCTCACTCCTGGCCTCTGCTTCTTCCCTCCTCCTACCTCCTTATTTTCTTCAGCCGGCCGTTTAACTGCTCCTCCTTCCTCACCCCTGTCCTTCTCCTGCTCCTCTTCCAGATCTGAGCCCACCGTAACCATGGACTCTGCCTCAGAGTCTGAGTCAGCCTCCACCACCTCCCTTCTCTTCCCCACCCCTACAGGACTTTTTTCGGTGGCTTGTCGCGCTTTTACACCTACCTGCGAGTTCCCGTCTCCCTCCCCACCTTCAGGCTCCTCACTAGGCTGCTGGCCCCCACCACCTAAATCCTCCTTTTCCCCCTGCACCTCTCCTTCCCCCGCCTTCCCTGTTTCCCCCTTTTCCTCCCCCTTACCCTCCTCTCTTCCCTCACTCTCTCCATCTTGAGGCTTTTTCTCTGCCTCTCCCTCCTTACCTGTTTCCCCTCCAGCCTTCTTTGCCTCCCCCCCTTCCTCCTGCTGTTGTGCTCTGGAGGAAGGCCGCCCTCTCTTGGCCCTATTGGCGAAGGAGTCTGGGCAGTCCCTGAACATGTGGGAAGCCAACCCGCACAAATTGCATTTGCGGCCTGTTGGACACAGGGTTGCCTCATGGCCCACCTCCCTGCATTTTTGGCAAACAATTTTTTCACAGGCTTCCACCAAGTGCCCAAAAGCTCCACATCTGCGACACAACTTTGGTTGTCCCATATAATGGATTAGGCCGCGATTCTCCCCAAGTACAATCATTGACGGGGGGTGCCTCCACCCTCCAAATCCCGACGCATCAATTTGAAATTTTACCGGCACTCGCCAGCTCCCTGTCCAAATCCCATCCTCATCTTTAATTTTCATTGGTGAATCCCTCACCAAACAATACCTGCTCAACCAGGTCTCAATGTCTGAACAGTTTACCATTTCATTATACATTCTGACTATAATTACTTTTAAGGATTCGTCTGATAACCGTTCCATTGTGAAAATTTCGAACTTTTCCTTCACATTTTCAAACCGGTTCCAGAATTCACGTAACCCGTCCGAGGTCTTAAAACTTACATCGAAACCTTTGCCATGTGGAAGCACTAGCAGGCAATTAATATCCGCCGCCGAAAAATGAAGAATTCCCTTCAAAAATTTACGGGAAAAATCTAACCTTGATAGTTCGTACAGAACCCCGTCTTTCGGTTTTAAGTTAAACCGCACGCAGTGGTGCCTCGGAGTGCCGACTCGAGCAGCCGACATCCTTAAAGCAAACCCCGTGCACGAAACAGACAAACAATGAATTACAAAAGAGACAGAAATTTCAAAAAAGTAAAGAGAAAAACGAGCCCCGAAGGGCCTTACCCCTTAATCAGCTGCTGCTGATTAAAAGTCCGTCAACAGCAAGACCTACAACAAAGAAAAAACAAAATACATACAACAATTTTCAACAATTTAAATGCTATCTTAAAGACGCCGAAGCCCCAAAAGATTTTGATACTGCCGCACAGCAAGAAAGAAACACGTGATCACGGTATCTCCCCTGCCAGGTAAGTATGAGTTGTACACATCAGGGAAGGGAGTCCTACTCTTTAGCATACATTTTACACTGACGGGTACCACATTCTACCAGTCACTCGAGTGACCATTTCTTGCAACTTCAGCAAATCAGATGATTACCACTTTCAACCCAGTAAGTAGTTCAGATAGGTCAACTGTCTATTTTTTTCCACAATCACCTGATGTGCCTTTTTTTCTATCTTCCCACAATGCACCGGTATGAACTCCCCCAGTCAGAAAGAGTGCCCTGGATACATCACTGAATCCAGATCCCGTTTGGAGTTGTGCACTAAATGTTACAAACTACCATTCTTCAAGATACTGATGTAACAGACATCCCCAAATGGAATTACTGAGGGGTCATCTGATCTTTTGTTGGCAGCATTTGAATTAGTCTATATTTATTAGGAAAATGCACTCCACAACAACATCCTGAAAAGCCTGGTATTGCCTGGTGGTCCCTCGGAGTTCTACCCGAGCCCAGCCGTGCTTTGTACCACAGCCATTGCACTCCGGCTGTGCCGACTCCTGCAAATTCCCCGAATGTTGGCATTTTCGAATGCATAATCTCAGGGGGCTTAAAAAATATATAATGTACATGAATTGTTCAACATTGTGAAACAGCACCCCCTATACAAAACACCGTGGAAAAAGCTTACAGCACCTGGTATTCCCAGGCGGTCTCCCATCCAAGTACTAACCAGGCCCGACCCTGCTTAGCTTCCGAGATCAGACGAGATCGGGCGTATTCAGAGTGGTATGGCCGTAAGCAACAGCCGCGGTGCAAAATGCGATATTTAAACTGGTGGCAATGATATGGCTGAGAACATACCACATTCAAACTTGCAACTGCGCTCTTGATATGAAAAAATGTACTTTAAATGTAGAGATACTAACCAAGGCATAAAAACGATAAATGTATACCAACAAATGTATTTTAAGAAAAAAGTTTGCATTTGCTGAAAGCCTCAAAAGGCAGGAAATTAAATTCATCAGCCCAAACACGAACATCAGCCCGCTCTAACATCAAGGTGTATCAGCACAGACCTCTGACAACATGCTACAGCCATGTACAATATCTACTCTGTGTCAAACAACATCGGATTGTTCAACATTCAGATCGGATTGTTTAAGATTCAAACCCCTCAAATGATTCATAATCTTAGAGTAATTCTGCATATTAAAGTTAGAGGAAAATGTACTCATTTTGCACTTTTCCAACATGTGTCCTGTTTGGGACCACATTTCTCGTATCAATCTTTCAACATAGCTTGTCCATAAAGTGTGTCTTAACAAAGCAGACCTTTTTTAAACTGTAAATGGACATATACATAATTATTCATAGTTCTCAAAGTAATTGACCACTAAACAGAGTCATGGCTAACTAACTGTGCATTCACAGTCACTCAATGATAGTGTCACACACAAATCACTTTGATTCTCACTATGGGAATGAATGTTATAATGTTGCGTGTAATATAGTGCCCTCCATAATGACCAATCATTTATTTATTTGCCTCTTTAAATAACATGTGGTTTAAGTGCACATTGTCAGATTTTAACAAAGGACATGTTTCAAACATTTTGGTTTCGGCATGTTGAAATGACAGCAGTGTGTACACAGTCAAAAAAATCTCAGAGTTTGGAGTTTGACAATTTATCTGCAACTCTGCAAATTTATCAAAATGTCGAATTTTGAGGTCTAATTCAAATGTAATAAAATGCACAGTCATTAGAAAAGGCACTTATAATTCTCAATTATGGACAAAATCAGTGGTCTTGTGTCAGGAACCTTTGGATTTAAATTGAGTTATGTTTGTGCAAAAAAAAAAGTATCTTAATTTTTTTATACTAATCTCTTAGGGGTAATCCATAAAATAAATGGTGCAACGTAGCTATACAAAAATCAGAAGTCGGTGAGCCCGACGCCATTGCAGTAGACCTCCCAAATGGCATTGAGATTGGTTTTGAAATGGACGAGATATTGAGGTTCAAAATTGAAAGGCCAATATAAGAAGAATTTGAAAAACGATATAAAAAGGAATGAAATATCTCGCTAACAGACCTCAACATTCAGCACTAAAATGCCCTGACAAACACAATGGGACGAGATGGGGGCATATTCAGAGTGGTTTGGCCATAAGCACATGGCATGGTGCTAAATTGAAGATTTATACTGGCAGCAATGATAGGGCTGAGAACATAGCGTAGTCAAACTTGCAACTCAAAAACTACTTTAAATGTAATGACACTGCTGTTTTACATAATTGTTTTACATAGGAATATTTCAAGTCCCGTACAACGCAAGTGGCTTCAAGTCACTACGCCCAAATGCCGAAATCGAATTCCCACAACGATGCTCGCTCCATACAAATAGTAAGAAAGTATTGGCCTAAGAAAGAAGCCAATATGACAGGAATTTGAAAAACACCTGATATAAAATTGAATTGAAATCCTGGCCCAGCTGTAAAAAAGTAAAATGATAATACTGCGTTTGGCATAGTGCAACAGCGCCCCCTGTGCAAAGACATCTTGGAAAAAAGCTAACGGGACCAGGCTCCGTAGTAATGTCATCAAACAAACAAACGCGTTTGTACAAAATATTGTGCAGTAACTATGACCGACACTGGAGTAAAACTTATATTAATTAACAACCAAAGCAAATACTACAATCTGAAACATGTTACTAACGGATGACCTTCAGGATTAAAAACGCTCTGACAGGCAGAATAAAAAAGAACTGACTTTAAACCAATGAATCAGGGGAGAGCGCGAACGCAGTCCCCACTACCAGAAATTATGCAGTCGAGATTCCCACATTTGGGGAATTCGCAGGGGTCAGCACAGCCGGAGTGCAATGGCTGAGCCTCGCCCTGGGTGAACCACCTTCTTGATCATGGTATCTCCCCTGCCAGGTAAGTATGAGTTGTACACATCAGGGAAGGGAGTCCTACTCTTTAGCATACATTTTACACTGACGGGTACCACATTCTACCAGTCACTCGAGTGACCATTTCTTGCAACTTCAGCAAATCAGATGATTACCACTTTCAACCCAGTAAGTAGTTCAGATAGGTCAACTGTCTATTTTTTTCCACAATCACCTGATGTGCCTTTTTTTCTATCTTCCCACAATGCACCGGTATGAACTCCCCCAGTCAGAAAGAGTGCCCTGGATACATCACTGAATCCAGATCCCGTTTGGAGTTGTGCACTAAATGTTACAAACTACCATTCTTCAAGATACTGATGTAACAGACATCCCCAAATGGAATTACTGAGGGGTCATCTGATCTTTTGTTGGCAGCATTTGAATTAGTCTATATTTATTAGGAAAATGCACTCCACAACAACATCCTGAAAAGCCTGGTATTGCCTGGTGGTCCCTCGGAGTTCTACCCGAGCCCAGCCGTGCTTTGTACCACAGCCATTGCACTCCGGCTGTGCCGACTCCTGCAAATTCCCCGAATGTTGGCATTTTCGAATGCATAATCTCAGGGGGCTTAAAAAATATATAATGTACATGAATTGTTCAATATTGTGAAACAGCACCCCCTATACAAAACACCGTGGAAAAAGCTTACAGCACCTGGTATTCCCAGGCGGTCTCCCATCCAAGTACTAACCAGGCCCGACCCTGCTTAGCTTCCGAGATCAGACGAGATCGGGCGTATTCAGAGTGGTATGGCCGTAAGCAACAGCTGCGGTGCAAAATGCGATATTTAAACTGGTGGCAATGATATGGCTGAGAACATACCACATTCAAACTTGCAACTGCGCTCTTGATATGAAAAAATGTACTTTAAATGTAGAGATACTAACCAAGGCATAAAAACGATAAATGTATACCAACAAATGTATTTTAAGAAAAAAGTTTGCATTTGCTGAAAGCCTCAAAAGGCAGGAAATTAAATTCATCAGCCCAAACACGAACATCAGCCCGCTCTAACATCAAGGTGTATCAGCACAGACCTCTGACAACATGCTACAGCCATGTACAATATCTACTCTGTGTCAAACAACATCGGATTGTTCAACATTCAGATCGGATTGTTTAAGATTCAAACCCCTCAAATGATTCATAATCTTAGAGTAATTCTGCATATTAAAGTTACAGGAAAATGTACTCATTTTGCACTTTTCCAACATGTGTCCTGTTTGGGACCACATTTCTCGTATCAATCTTTCAACATAGCTTGTCCATAAAGTGTGTCTTAACAAAGCAGACCTTTTTTAAACTGTAAATGGACATATACATAATTATTCATAGTTCTCAAAGTAATTGACCACTAAACA
Organism: Conger conger; assembly: GCF_963514075.1. NCBI lineage: Eukaryota > Metazoa > Chordata > Actinopteri > Anguilliformes > Congridae > Conger > Conger conger. The sequence continues at coordinate 7,854,327 of NC_083769.1, forward strand.
GAGTCATGGCTAACTAACTGTGCATTCACCGTCACTCAATGATAGTGTCACACACAAATCACTTTGATTCTCACTATGGGAATGAATGTTATAATGTTGCGTGTAATATAGTGCCCTCCATAATGACCAATCATTTATTTATTTGCCTCTTTAAATAACATGTGGTTTAAGTGCACATTGTCAGATTTTAACAAAGGACATGTTTCAAACATTTTGGTTTCGGCATGTTGAAATGACAGCAGTGTGTACACAGTCAAAAAAATCTCAGAGTTTGGAGTTTGACAATTTATCTGCAACTCTGCAAATTTATCAAAATGTCGAATTTTGAGGTCTAATTCAAATGTAATAAAATGCACAGTCATTAGAAAAGGCACTTATAATTCTCAATTATGGACAAAATCAGTGGTCTTGTGTCAGGAACCTTTGGATTTAAATTGAGTTATGTTTGTGCAAAAAAAAAAGTATCTTAATTTTTTTATACTAATCTCTTAGGGGTAATCCATAAAATAAATGGTGCAACGTAGCTATACAAAAATCAGAAGTCGGTGAGCCCGACGCCATTGCAGTAGACCTCCCAAATGGCATTGAGATTGGTTTTGAAATGGACGAGATATTGAGGTTCAAAATTGAAAGGCCAATATAAGAAGAATTTGAAAAACGATATAAAAAGGAATGAAATATCTCGCTAACAGACCTCAACATTCAGCACTAAAATGCCCTGACAAACACAATGGGACGAGATGGGGGCATATTCAGAGTGGTTTGGCCATAAGCACATGGCATGGTGCTAAATTGAAGATTTATACTGGCAGCAATGATAGGGCTGAGAACATAGCGTAGTCAAACTTGCAACTCAAAAACTACTTTAAATGTAATGACACTGCTGTTTTACATAATTGTTTTACATAGGAATATTTCAAGTCCCGTACAACGCAAGTGGCTTCAAGTCACTACGCCCAAATGCCGAAATCGAATTCCCACAACGATGCTCGCTCCATACAAATAGTAAGAAAGTATTGGCCTAAGAAAGAAGCCAATATGACAGGAATTTGAAAAACACCTGATATAAAATTGAATTCGAAATCCTGGCCCAGCTGTAAAAAAGTAAAATGATAATACTGCGTTTGGCATAGTGCAACAGCGCCCCCTGTGCAAAGACATCTTGGAAAAAAGCTAACGGGACCAGGCTCCGTAGTAATGTCATCAAACAAACAAACGCGTTTGTACAAAATATTGTGCAGTAACTATGACCGACACTGGAGTAAAACTTATATTAATTAACAACCAAAGCAAATACTACAATCTGAAACATGTTACTAACGGATGACCTTCAGGATTAAAAACGCTCTGACAGGCAGAGTAAAAAAGAACTGACTTTAAACCAATGAATCAGGGGAGAGCGCGAACGCAGTCCCCACTACCAGAAATTATGCAGTCGAGATTCCCACATTTGGGGAATTCGCAGGGGTCAGCACAGCCGGAGTGCAATGGCTGAGCCTCGCCCTGGGTGAACCACCTTCTTGATCATGGTATCTCCCCTGCCAGGTAAGTATGAGTTGTACACATCAGGGAAGGGAGTCCTACTCTTTAGCATACATTTTACACTGACGGGTACCACATTCTACCAGTCACTCGAGTGACCATTTCTTGCAACTTCAGCAAATCAGATGATTACCACTTTCAACCCAGTAAGTAGTTCAGATAGGTCAACTGTCTATTTTTTTCCACAATCACCTGATGTGCCTTTTTTTCTATCTTCCCACAATGCACCGGTATGAACTCCCCCAGTCAGAAAGAGTGCCCTGGATACATCACTGAATCCAGATCCCGTTTGGAGTTGTGCACTAAATGTTACAAACTACCATTCTTCAAGATACTGATGTAACAGACATCCCCAAATGGAATTACTGAGGGGTCATCTGATCTTTTGTTGGCAGCATTTGAATTAGTCTATATTTATTAGGAAAATGCACTCCACAACAACATCCTGAAAAGCCTGGTATTGCCTGGTGGTCCCTCGGAGTTCTACCCGAGCCCAGCCGTGCTTTGTACCACAGCCATTGCACTCCGGCTGTGCCGACTCCTGCAAATTCCCCGAATGTTGGCATTTTCGAATGCATAATCTCAGGGGGCTTAAAAAATATATAATGTACATGAATTGTTCAACATTGTGAAACAGCACCCCCTATACAAAACACCGTGGAAAAAGCTTACAGCACCTGGTATTCCCAGGCGGTCTCCCATCCAAGTACTAACCAGGCCCGACCCTGCTTAGCTTCCGAGATCAGACGAGATCAGGCGTATTCAGAGTGGTATGGCCGTAAGCAACAGCCGCGGTGCAAAATGCGATATTTAAACTGGTGGCAATGATATGGCTGAGAACATACCACATTCAAACTTGCAACTGCGCTCTTGATATGAAAAAATGTACTTTAAATGTAGAGATACTAACCAAGGCATAAAAACGATAAATGTATACCAACAAATGTATTTTAAGAAAAAAGTTTGCATTTGCTGAAAGCCTCAAAAGACAGGAAATTAAATTCATCAGCCCAAACACGAACATCAAGGTGTATCAGCACAGACCTCTGACAACATGCTACAGCCATGTACAATATCTACTCTGTGTCAAACAACATCGGATTGTTCAACATTCAGATCGGATTGTTTAAGATTCAAACCCCTCAAATGATTCATAATCTTAGAGTAATTCTGCATATTAAAGTTAGAGGAAAATGTACTCATTTTGCACTTTTCCAACATGTGTCCTGTTTGGGACCACATTTCTCGTATCAATCTTTCAACATAGCTTGTCCATAAAGTGTGTCTTAACAAAGCAGACCTTTTTTAAACTGTAAATGGACATATACATAATTATTCATAGTTCTCAAAGTAATTGACCACTAAACAGAGTCATGGCTAACTAACTGTGCATTCACAGTCACTCAATGATAGTGTCACACACAAATCACTTTGATTCTCACTATGGGAATGAATGTTATAATGTTGCGTGTAATATAGTGCCCTCCATAATGACCAATCATTTATTTATTTGCCTCTTTAAATAACATGTGGTTTAAGTGCACATTGTCAGATTTTAACAAAGGACATGTTTCAAACATTTTGGTTTCGGCATGTTGAAATGACAGCAGTGTGTACACAGTCAAAAAAATCTCAGAGTTTGGAGTTTGACAATTTATCTGCAACTCTGCAAATTTATCAAAATGTCGAATTTTGAGGTCTAATTCAAATGTAATAAAATGCACAGTCATTAGAAAAGGCACTTATAATTCTCAATTATGGACAAAATCAGTGGTCTTGTGTCAGGAACCTTTGGATTTAAATTGAGTTATGTTTGTGCAAAAAAAAAAGTATCTTAATTTTTTTATACTAATCTCTTAGGGGTAATCCATAAAATAAATGGTGCAACGTAGCTATACAAAAATCAGAAGTCGGTGAGCCCGACGCCATTGCAGTAGACCTCCCAAATGGCATTGAGATTGGTTTTGAAATGGACGAGATATTGAGGTTCAAAATTGAAAGGCCAATATAAGAAGAATTTGAAAAACGATATAAAAAGGAATGAAATATCTCGCTAACAGACCTCAACATTCAGCACTAAAATGCCCTGACAAACACAATGGGACGAGATGGGGGCATATTCAGAGTGGTTTGGCCATAAGCACATGGCATGGTGCTAAATTGAAGATTTATACTGGCAGCAATGATAGGGCTGAGAACATAGCGTAGTCAAACTTGCAACTCAAAAACTACTTTAAATGTAATGACACTGCTGTTTTACATAATTGTTTTACATAGGAATATTTCAAGTCCCGTACAACGCAAGTGGCTTCAAGTCACTACGCCCAAATGCCGAAATCGAATTCCCACAACGATGCTCGCTCCATACAAATAGTAAGAAAGTATTGGCCTAAGAAAGAAGCCAATATGACAGGAATTTGAAAAACACCTGATATAAAATTGAATTCGAAATCCTGGCCCAGCTGTAAAAAAGTAAAATGATAATACTGCGTTTGGCATAGTGCAACAGCGCCCCCTGTGCAAAGACATCTTGGAAAAAAGCTAACGGGACCAGGCTCCGTAGTAATGTCATCAAACAAACAAACGCGTTTGTACAAAATATTGTGCAGTAACTATGACCGACACTGGAGTAAAACTTATATTAATTAACAACCAAAGCAAATACTACAATCTGAAACATGTTACTAACGGATGACCTTCAGGATTAAAAACGCTCTGACAGGCAGAGTAAAAAAGAACTGACTTTAAACCAATGAATCAGGGGAGAGCGCGAACGCAGTCCCCACTACCAGAAATTATGCAGTCGAGATTCCCACATTTGGGGAATTCGCAGGGGTCAGCACAGCCGGAGTGCAATGGCTGAGCCTCGCCCTGGGTGAACCACCTTCTTGATCATGGTATCTCCCCTGCCAGGTAAGTATGAGTTGTACACATCAGGGAAGGGAGTCCTACTCTTTAGCATACATTTTACACTGACGGGTACCACATTCTACCAGTCACTCGAGTGACCATTTCTTGCAACTTCAGCAAATCAGATGATTACCACTTTCAACCCAGTAAGTAGTTCAGATAGGTCAACTGTCTATTTTTTTCCACAATCACCTGATGTGCCTTTTTTTCTATCTTCCCACAATGCACCGGTATGAACTCCCCCAGTCAGAAAGAGTGCCCTGGATACATCACTGAATCCAGATCCCGTTTGGAGTTGTGCACTAAATGTTACAAACTACCATTCTTCAAGATACTGATGTAACAGACATCCCCAAATGGAATTACTGAGGGGTCATCTGATCTTTTGTTGGCAGCATTTGAATTAGTCTATATTTATTAGGAAAATGCACTCCACAACAACATCCTGAAAAGCCTGGTATTGCCTGGTGGTCCCTCGGAGTTCTACCCGAGCCCAGCCGTGCTTTGTACCACAGCCATTGCACTCCGGCTGTGCCGACTCCTGCAAATTCCCCGAATGTTGGCATTTTCGAATGCATAATCTCAGGGGGCTTAAAAAATATATAATGTACATGAATTGTTCAACATTGTGAAACAGCACCCCCTATACAAAACACCGTGGAAAAAGCTTACAGCACCTGGTATTCCCAGGCGGTCTCCCATCCAAGTACTAACCAGGCCCGACCCTGCTTAGCTTCCGAGATCAGACGAGATCAGGCGTATTCAGAGTGGTATGGCCGTAAGCAACAGCCGCGGTGCAAAATGCGATATTTAAACTGGTGGCAATGATATGGCTGAGAACATACCACATTCAAACTTGCAACTGCGCTCTTGATATGAAAAAATGTACTTTAAATGTAGAGATACTAACCAAGGCATAAAAACGATAAATGTATACCAACAAATGTATTTTAAGAAAAAAGTTTGCATTTGCTGAAAGCCTCAAAAGACAGGAAATTAAATTCATCAGCCCAAACACGAACATCAAGGTGTATCAGCACAGACCTCTGACAACATGCTACAGCCATGTACAATATCTACTCTGTGTCAAACAACATCGGATTGTTCAACATTCAGATCGGATTGTTTAAGATTCAAACCCCTCAAATGATTCATAATCTTAGAGTAATTCTGCATATTAAAGTTAGAGGAAAATGTACTCATTTTGCACTTTTCCAACATGTGTCCTGTTTGGGACCACATTTCTCGTATCAATCTTTCAACATAGCTTGTCCATAAAGTGTGTCTTAACATAGCAGACCTTTTTTAAACTGTAAATGGACATATACATAATTATTCATAGTTCTCAAAGTAATTGACCACTAAACAGAGTCATGGCTAACTAACTGTGCATTCACAGTCACTCAATGATAGTGTCACACACAAATCACTTTGATTCTCACTATGGGAATGAATGTTATAATGTTGCGTGTAATATAGTGCCCTCCATAATGACCAATCATTTATTTATTTGCCTCTTTAAATAACATGTGGTTTAAGTGCACATTGTCAGATTTTAACAAAGGACATGTTTCAAACATTTTGGTTTCGGCATGTTGAAATGACAGCAGTGTGTACACAGTCAAAAAAATCTCAGAGTTTGGAGTTTGACAATTTATCTGCAACTCTGCAAATTTATCAAAATGTCGAATTTTGAGGTCTAATTCAAATGTAATAAAATGCACAGTCATTAGAAAAGGCACTTATAATTCTCAATTATGGACAAAATCAGTGGTCTTGTGTCAGGAACCTTTGGATTTAAATTGAGTTATGTTTGTGCAAAAAAAAAAGTATCTTAATTTTTTTATACTAATCTCTTAGGGGTAATCCATAAAATAAATGGTGCAACGTAGCTATACAAAAATCAGAAGTCGGTGAGCCCGACGCCATTGCAGTAGACCTCCCAAATGGCATTGAGATTGGTTTTGAAATGGACGAGATATTGAGGTTCAAAATTGAAAGGCCAATATAAGAAGAATTTGAAAAATGATATAAAAAGGAATGAAATATCTCGCTAACAGACCTCAACATTCAGCACTAAAATGCCCTGACAAACACAATGGGACGAGATGGGGGCATATTCAGAGTGGTTTGGCCATAAGCACATGGCATGGTGCTAAATTGAAGATTTATACTGGCAGCAATGATAGGGCTGAGAACATAGCGTAGTCAAACTTGCAACTCAAAAACTACTTTAAATGTAATGACACTGCTGTTTTACATAATTGTTTTACATAGGAATATTTCAAGTCCCGTACAACGCAAGTGGCTTCAAGTCACTACGCCCAAATGCCGAAATCGAATTCCCACAACGATGCTCGCTCCATACAAATAGTAAGAAAGTATTGGCCTAAGAAAGAAGCCAATATGACAGGAATTTGAAAAACACCTGATATAAAATTGAATTCGAAATCCTGGCCCAGCTGTAAAAAAGTAAAATGATAATACTGCGTTTGGCATAGTGCAACAGCGCCCCCTGTGCAAAGACATCTTGGAAAAAAGCTAACGGGACCAGGCTCCGTAGTAATGTCATCAAACAAACAAACGCGTTTGTACAAAATATTGTGCAGTAACTATGACCGACACTGGAGTAAAACTTATATTAATTAACAACCAAAGCAAATACTACAATCTGAAACATGTTACTAACGGATGACCTTCAGGATTAAAAACGCTCTGACAGGCAGAGTAAAAAAGAACTGACTTTAAACCAATGAATCAGGGGAGAGCGCGAACGCAGTCCCCACTACCAGAAATTATGCAGTCGAGATTCCCACATTTGGGGAATTCGCAGGGGTCAGCACAGCCGGAGTGCAATGGCTGAGCCTCGCCCTGGGTGAACCACCTTCTTGATCATGGTATCTCCCCTGCCAGGTAAGTATGAGTTGTACACATCAGGGAAGGGAGTCCTACTCTTTAGCATACATTTTACACTGACGGGTACCACATTCTACCAGTCACTCGAGTGACCATTTCTTGCAACTTCAGCAAATCAGATGATTACCACTTTCAACCCAGTAAGTAGTTCAGATAGGTCAACTGTCTATTTTTTTCCACAATCACCTGATGTGCCTTTTTTTCTATCTTCCCACAATGCACCGGTATGAACTCCCCCAGTCAGAAAGAGTGCCCTGGATACATCACTGAATCCAGATCCCGTTTGGAGTTGTGCACTAAATGTTACAAACTACCATTCTTCAAGATACTGATGTAACAGACATCCCCAAATGGAATTACTGAGGGGTCATCTGATCTTTTGTTGGCAGCATTTGAATTAGTCTATATTTATTAGGAAAATGCACTCCACAACAACATCCTGAAAAGCCTGGTATTGCCTGGTGGTCCCTCGGAGTTCTACCCGAGCCCAGCCGTGCTTTGTACCACAGCCATTGCACTCCGGCTGTGCCGACTCCTGCAAATTCCCCGAATGTTGGCATTTTCGAATGCATAATCTCAGGGGGCTTAAAAAATATATAATGTACATGAATTGTTCAACATTGTGAAACAGCACCCCCTATACAAAACACCGTGGAAAAAGCTTACAGCACCTGGTATTCCCAGGCGGTCTCCCATCCAAGTACTAACCAGGCCCGACCCTGCTTAGCTTCCGAGATCAGACGAGATCGGGCGTATTCAGAGTGGTATGGCCGTAAGCAACAGCCGCGGTGCAAAATGCGATATTTAAACTGGTGGCAATGATATGGCTGAGAACATACCACATTCAAACTTGCAACTGCGCTCTTGATATGAAAAAATGTACTTTAAATGTAGAGATACTAACCAAGGCATAAAAACGATAAATGTATACCAACAAATGTATTTTAAGAAAAAAGTTTGCATTTGCTGAAAGCCTCAAAAGACAGGAAATTAAATTCATCAGCCCAAACACGAACATCAGCCCGCTCTAACATCAAGGTGTATCAGCACAGACCTCTGACAACATGCTACAGCCATGTACAATATCTACTCTGTGTCAAACAACATCGGATTGTTCAACATTCAGATCGGATTGTTTAAGATTCAAACCCCTCAAATGATTCATAATCTTAGAGTAATTCTGCATATTAAAGTTAGAGGAAAATGTACTCATTTTGCACTTTTCCAACATGTGTCCTGTTTGGGACCACATTTCTCGTATCAATCTTTCAACATAGCTTGTCCATAAAGTGTGTCTTAACATAGCAGACCTTTTTTAAACTGTAAATGGACATATACATAATTATTCATAGTTCTCAAAGTAATTGACCACTAAACAGAGTCATGGCTAACTAACTGTGCATTCACAGTCACTCAATGATAGTGTCACACACAAATCACTTTGATTCTCACTATGGGAATGAATGTTATAATGTTGCGTGTAATATAGTGCCCTCCATAATGACCAATCATTTATTTATTTGCCTCTTTAAATAACATGTGGTTTAAGTGCACATTGTCAGATTTTAACAAAGGACATGTTTCAAACATTTTGGTTTCGGCATGTTGAAATGACAGCAGTGTGTACACAGTCAAAAAAATCTCAGAGTTTGGAGTTTGACAATTTATCTGCAACTCTGCAAATTTATCAAAATGTCGAATTTTGAGGTCTAATTCAAATGTAATAAAATGCACAGTCATTAGAAAAGGCACTTATAATTCTCAATTATGGACAAAATCAGTGGTCTTGTGTCAGGAACCTTTGGATTTAAATTGAGTTATGTTTGTGCAAAAAAAAAAGTATCTTAATTTTTTTATACTAATCTCTTAGGGGTAATCCATAAAATAAATGGTGCAACGTAGCTATACAAAAATCAGAAGTCGGTGAGCCCGACGCCATTGCAGTAGACCTCCCAAATGGCATTGAGATTGGTTTTGAAATGGACGAGATATTGAGGTTCAAAATTGAAAGGCCAATATAAGAAGAATTTGAAAAACGATATAAAAAGGAATGAAATATCTCGCTAACAGACCTCAACATTCAGCACTAAAATGCCCTGACAAACACAATGGGACGAGATGGGGGCATATTCAGAGTGGTTTGGCCATAAGCACATGGCATGGTGCTAAATTGAAGATTTATACTGGCAGCAATGATAGGGCTGAGAACATAGCGTAGTCAAACTTGCAACTCAAAAACTACTTTAAATGTAATGACACTGCTGTTTTACATAATTGTTTTACATAGGAATATTTCAAGTCCCGTACAACGCAAGTGGCTTCAAGTCACTACGCCCAAATGCCGAAATCGAATTCCCACAACGATGCTCGCTCCATACAAATAGTAAGAAAGTATTGGCCTAAGAAAGAAGCCAATATGACAGGAATTTGAAAAACACCTGATATAAAATTGAATTCGAAATCCTGGCCCAGCTGTAAAAAAGTAAAATGATAATACTGCGTTTGGCATAGTGCAACAGCGCCCCCTGTGCAAAGACATCTTGGAAAAAAGCTAACGGGACCAGGCTCCGTAGTAATGTCATCAAACAAACAAACGCGTTTGTACAAAATATTGTGCAGTAACTATGACCGACACTGGAGTAAAACTTATATTAATTAACAACCAAAGCAAATACTACAATCTGAAACATGTTACTAACGGATGACCTTCAGGATTAAAAACGCTCTGACAGGCAGAGTAAAAAAGAACTGACTTTAAACCAATGAATCAGGGGAGAGCGCGAACGCAGTCCCCACTACCAGAAATTATGCAGTCGAGATTCCCACATTTGGGGAATTCGCAGGGGTCAGCACAGCCGGAGTGCAATGGCTGAGCCTCGCCCTGGGTGAACCACCTTCTTGATCATGGTATCTCCCCTGCCAGGTAAGTATGAGTTGTACACATCAGGGAAGGGAGTCCTACTCTTTAGCATACATTTTACACTGACGGGTACCACATTCTACCAGTCACTCGAGTGACCATTTCTTGCAACTTCAGCAAATCAGATGATTACCACTTTCAACCCAGTAAGTAGTTCAGATAGGTCAACTGTCTATTTTTTTCCACAATCACCTGATGTGCCTTTTTTTCTATCTTCCCACAATGCACCGGTATGAACTCCCCCAGTCAGAAAGAGTGCCCTGGATACATCACTGAATCCAGATCCCGTTTGGAGTTGTGCACTAAATGTTACAAACTACCATTCTTCAAGATACTGATGTAACAGACATCCCCAAATGGAATTACTGAGGGGTCATCTGATCTTTTGTTGGCAGCATTTGAATTAGTCTATATTTATTAGGAAAATGCACTCCACAACAACATCCTGAAAAGCCTGGTATTGCCTGGTGGTCCCTCGGAGTTCTACCCGAGCCCAGCCGTGCTTTGTACCACAGCCATTGCACTCCGGCTGTGCCGACTCCTGCAAATTCCCCGAATGTTGGCATTTTCGAATGCATAATCTCAGGGGGCTTAAAAAATATATAATGTACATGAATTGTTCAACATTGTGAAACAGCACCCCCTATACAAAACACCGTGGAAAAAGCTTACAGCACCTGGTATTCCCAGGCGGTCTCCCATCCAAGTACTAACCAGGCCCGACCCTGCTTAGCTTCCGAGATCAGACGAGATCGGGCGTATTCAGAGTGGTATGGCCGTAAGCAACAGCCGCGGTGCAAAATGCGATATTTAAACTGGTGGCAATGATATGGCTGAGAACATACCACATTCAAACTTGCAACTGCGCTCTTGATATGAAAAAATGTACTTTAAATGTAGAGATACTAACCAAGGCATAAAAACGATAAATGTATACCAACAAATGTATTTTAAGAAAAAAGTTTGCATTTGCTGAAAGCCTCAAAAGACAGGAAATTAAATTCATCAGCCCAAACACGAACATCAGCCCGCTCTAACATCAAGGTGTATCAGCACAGACCTCTGACAACATGCTACAGCCATGTACAATATCTACTCTGTGTCAAACAACATCGGATTGTTCAACATTCAGATCGGATTGTTTAAGATTCAAACCCCTCAAATGATTCATAATCTTAGAGTAATTCTGCATATTAAAGTTAGAGGAAAATGTACTCATTTTGCACTTTTCCAACATGTGTCCTGTTTGGGACCACATTTCTCGTATCAATCTTTCAACATAGCTTGTCCATAAAGTGTGTCTTAACATAGCAGACCTTTTTTAAACTGTAAATGGACATATACATAATTATTCATAGTTCTCAAAGTAATTGACCACTAAACAGAGTCATGGCTAACTAACTGTGCATTCACAGTCACTCAATGATAGTGTCACACACAAATCACTTTGATTCTCACTATGGGAATGAATGTTATAATGTTGCGTGTAATATAGTGCCCTCCATAATGACCAATCATTTATTTATTTGCCTCTTTAAATAACATGTGGTTTAAGTGCACATTGTCAGATTTTAACAAAGGACATGTTTCAAACATTTTGGTTTCGGCATGTTGAAATGACAGCAGTGTGTACACAGTCAAAAAAATCTCAGAGTTTGGAGTTTGACAATTTATCTGCAACTCTGCAAATTTATCAAAATGTCGAATTTTGAGGTCTAATTCAAATGTAATAAAATGCACAGTCATTAGAAAAGGCACTTATAATTCTCAATTATGGACAAAATCAGTGGTCTTGTGTCAGGAACCTTTGGATTTAAATTGAGTTATGTTTGTGCAAAAAAAAAAGTATCTTAATTTTTTTATACTAATCTCTTAGGGGTAATCCATAAAATAAATGGTGCAACGTAGCTATACAAAAATCAGAAGTCGGTGAGCCCGACGCCATTGCAGTAGACCTCCCAAATGGCATTGAGATTGGTTTTGAAATGGACGAGATATTGAGGTTCAAAATTGAAAGGCCAATATAAGAAGAATTTGAAAAACGATATAAAAAGGAATGAAATATCTCGCTAACAGACCTCAACATTCAGCACTAAAATGCCCTGACAAACACAATGGGACGAGATGGGGGCATATTCAGAGTGGTTTGGCCATAAGCACATGGCATGGTGCTAAATTGAAGATTTATACTGGCAGCAATGATAGGGCTGAGAACATAGCGTAGTCAAACTTGCAACTCAAAAACTACTTTAAATGTAATGACACTGCTGTTTTACATAATTGTTTTACATAGGAATATTTCAAGTCCCGTACAACGCAAGTGGCTTCAAGTCACTACGCCCAAATGCCGAAATCGAATTCCCACAACGATGCTCGCTCCATACAAATAGTAAGAAAGTATTGGCCTAAGAAAGAAGCCAATATGACAGGAATTTGAAAAACACCTGATATAAAATTGAATTAGAAATCCTGGCCCAGCTGTAAAAAAGTAAAATGATAATACTGCGTTTGGCATAGTGCAACAGCGCCCCCTGTGCAAAGACATCTTGGAAAAAAGCTAACGGGACCAGGCTCCGTAGTAATGTCATCAAACAAACAAACGCGTTTGTACAAAATATTGTGCAGTAACTATGACCGACACTGGAGTAAAACTTATATTAATTAACAACCAAAGCAAATACTACAATCTGAAACATGTTACTAACGGATGACCTTCAGGATTAAAAATGCTCTGACAGGCAGAGTAAGAAAGAACTGACTTTAAACCAATGAATCAGGGGAGAGCGCGAACGCAGTCCCCACTACCAGAAATTATGGTTGTTTTATTGGTTTAAATTTCTTTTACATTTTAAAATTCTTTTCCTTTTTAAAACACACTCAATAACTCAAAATAATGATTTCAACAAAAACAAACACTCGACAAAACTAGACAACAACTGTAAATCACATGAAACATAACTCCAAACAAAAACGTGCAAACAGATGACTAAACAAATGAGAAACAAGTCTTTGGAAAATCATATCAAAAACAAACGGAAAACAACAAAGTGGGTCTTTTTAAGAAAGCCCAAAGCGGGCAAAAATGCTTAAAAAGGGTCCATCTTGCTCGGGTTTGGCAGGTGTTGAGCATCTCTTGCCCCTCTTGGGGGGGTGGACTATATAACCAGTTCTTTCCAGTGGTCCACCCCCCATTTCTCTCTCGCCAGGGTCTTGTTGGTGTGAATGTCCAACATCACGCCGTCTTGGAGGAGGTTTTGAATCCTCCTCCGGAGAGTGATCAGGTCTACAGTTGTTTTTTGGTAGACCTTGATGTTCCTCGTCTCCCACAGGACCTGCTTCACGGTGTTGATGATCCTCCACTGACGCTGGAGCACGGTGGTCTTGCATCCCCCCGGCGGACCGTAGAGGACGCCCTCAGCCATCAGGGAGGACCTCGGCAGGAACCTGCTTAGGGAGACAGAGGAACAAACAAGGCCCCAGACCCGCCTGGCCACGGAGCACTCCCAGAACAGGTGGTGGATGTGTTCAGAGTCAGTGCATCCGTGGGGGCAGCGTTCAGTCAGGGCTAAGTGCCGGCGATACATAAAAGTTTGTGTGGGGAGACACCTATGGGCTGTCATCCAGGCAATGTCTTTTTGTTTGTTGGTAAGACACTTGTGTGTCACATTTGCCCAGATGACTTGCGGAGCCATGATCCACGAGGTTAGGCCAGCCCTGGGCAGACCCGTCCTGTAGGCAAAGTCCTTCAGGGCTCGATAGACATAGGGGGGGTCCCAGCTGTAGGGTATGGTGAGGTCCAGCACACCCAAGCCCATTGCTCTGAGGAAGGGGGTGGCATAGTACCTGGCAAAGGTACCAGAGGCCTTACCCACCTTCCCTACGTTCTGGACAAGGGTGGCCAGACCCTGCACCATAATGATGGTTACGATATCTGGGACCCCCCGCCCCCCATTCCGCTCCTCCTTGAGGAGGGTGACACGTTTCAGTTTTCCATCGTGCTCCCCCAGACAAAGCGGAAAGCCATGCGGGTGATTAACTTCCCGGTGGCTTTGTCTGGGGGAAACACCCTCCCCAAATAGAGCAGAATGGGTAGGACAATTGCCTTCAGGACAAGGATCTTACCCGCCATGGTCAAGGGCCGTGCACTCCAGCTCCTGATTTTATTTTGGACGTGGCGGAGGGCTCCCTCCCAGCTGGTTCTCCCTCCTCCATCAGCCTGGAAGGTCACCCCCAGGAGCTTGATGGTATTCCTACGCACAGGGAAGGAAACGGTCAGCTCCTCACTCCAATGTGGAGACAGAAACAGTTCACTCTTGTCCCTGTTGACCAGGGCGCCAGTGGCCACACAGAAGTCGTCCAACACCTTGGTGGCACAAGCGATAGAACGACTGTCTGTGGCGACGATGGCAATGTCGTCCATGTACGCCATCACCTTTAGCCGTTCCCCCCCGGCTCCAGGTAGTGAGTAGCCCACCACCCCTGGATTGGCCCTGAGGGCCTGGAGGAACGGTTCCAGGTAGATGACGTACAGGAGAGATGCTAGAGGGCACCCCTGCCTGACGCCAGACCTGACATCGAACGGGGCAGAGGGCTGCCGATTGACAACCACTCTGCCCGTTATATCTGTCAGACAGATTTTTGTCCAGCGCAGGAGGGGGCCAGGAATGTTCATTTTCTCTAGCACTCTCTCCAAGCACACATGACTCACCCGGTCAAATGCCTTCTCTTGATCGAGGCTGAGAAGGCACAAGGGGGACCTCCGCTCCCCGGAGTGGATGATTAGATCCCTCGCGAGGAGCAGGTTGTCATTTATGGACCTCCCCTGCACACTGCAGGTCTGGTCCAGTCCGATCACCGATGTTATCAGGCCTTGGAACCTCCCCATCAGCGCCTTCGCCATGATCTTATAATCGACTGAGAGGAGGTTGATCGGCCGCCAGTTGCAGAGGTCCTTCAGGTCCCCCTTCTTTGGAACAAGAGCTACTGAGCTCTGTCTCAGTGAGGCGCCTAACCGCCCCTCCCTGTACGCAGCCCTGAACACTTCCGCCACGTCCCCCTTCAGGAGATCCCAGTGAGCCTGGTAAAACTCTGCTGGGATTCCGTCAGGGCCCGGAGCTTTTTGCGTGTTCAAGGAGTGCACCGCCCTGGTGAGCTCCTCAGTGCTCAACTCCGCCTCCATCTGCTCATCTCCCAGGCGTCTGTCCAGGCAGCCCAGGAAGGTGTCCATGAGAGCCCTGTCTGAGGGCCTCTCGCTGTAAAGGCCCTCGTAGAACTCCCTGGCCACCTCCCGGACCTCCGCCTCTTCAGACACCACCACACCTCTGCTGTTATAGAGAGACAAGATGTTATTCGTCTTGGTCCGTGTCCTGCGGAAGAAGAACCGTGTGCATTTCTCATCCTCCTGGAGGCCCTGGAGTTTGGAGCGGAAAGTCTGTTTCTTCCGCTCTTCCCGGTAGAGGGTGGTGAGGCTCTGCCGAGCTTGCGCGATTTCGCTGCTAACATCCAGGCCTCGGGACTGGAGGAGGCTTGGTCTTTGGAGGGCAGCATTGTGGCGTTCAAAAACTGCCCTCCTTTCCCTCGCCTTCCTCCGCCCGACTGCCCGGAAGTAGCCCCGCACTCGCTCCTTCACCATCTCCCACCACTCCACCGGGGAGTCAAAGAGATGTTTCAGACTCACCCACTCCTGGTATCTTCTCACGAAGGAGAGACGCACCTGGGGGTCTTGGAGATGGCTGATGTTAATTCACCAGAGCCCCTTATCCACGGTTATCGATTTCTCCCAGACCAGGGACACGGTTACCATGTGGTGGTCCGAGAAGTGCACCACCTTGGTGGAATAGCTGTGCACCCTCAGGCCTGGGGAGAGCAGAAACATGTCAATTCTGGATGAGGAGGAGCCAGAGGAACTCACAAACGTATGCTGGGGAGGAGAGGCGCCCCCGGCGTCGCAGAGGGAGAAATCCTCGATGAGGGACCGCAGCAGGGAGCCGGAGCGATCCGGCCTTGGTTTGCTGCGGTCCTCATCTCTTAAAGCACAGTTGAAGTCTCCCCCTACGACGATGGGCATTGTAGTGTGTAATATGGGTCGCAATTTTGTGAAAAGGGAGACTCTCTCGGCCACACTGGTGGGGCCGTACACGTTGACGACCCTGAGTGGGGAACCCCCGACATCGAGATCAGTGACGAGGATTCGCCCACTCTCCACAATATTGTGTGCTGTTGTTTTGACAAAGGGATTCTTCGTCAACGTGCCGACCCCATCAGCTCTGGCGATGTTAGAGCCAGACCAGAGAGAGTCTCCCATTCTCCATTCCCCCCCCAGAACGCCATCCAACGCCCGGAACGGGATACCACATTCCTGGAGCAGGACGACGTCCGAGGGGATTTGTGCAAGAATGGAGAAAACTGTTGAGCGTTTGTCTGGGTGTTTAATGCTACGGGTATTGAGTGTTGTTAGCGTAATTGTGTTTTCCATGAAAGTTTATTTTTGGTGTGTGTCTGGTGTACCGGAGTTATTGCTGGAAATTTTCTGGCACATTTGATCTATTGTAGAGAAAATTGTGTCTGGGTTATTTTGGCGCCTACTCACCCCCTGACCATGTGCTCCCATGGGTCTCCCCTCCCGACTGCCTGGGAGGTTCCGTCCTGGAGAGGTGGGGGCAGATGTTCTTACCCCAGGCTTCCCCCCAGCCCCTGGAGGGCCCTGAGAGGCGGATGATGTTTGGGTCCCGTTTACAGAGTCTGGACCAGGGGCTGGCTGGTCCTTAGTGGTTCTGGGATGAAGGGTGCTAAAGGTGTGGTGACCGGTCTGTCTCGGCTTTGATGGTGGTGGGGTTGGTTTGTTTGGGCGTGGTAGGGGATTTGGCCTAGCGGAGGTTTGTGGGGTTTCTTTTAAATTTGTCACGACGGCTCTTTTGGCTAGTTTGGTTTGGCGTTATTGCTGGATTTGCAGGCTGGGTGGGAAAATTGTGCTGAGCTGTAGTTTTGGGTGATCTCATTCTTTTGCCCTTTTTGGATTTCGCCTTCTGCCAGGGTGTGATAGTGTCATCGGTGTCTGTGGTTGAGGAGTCTGACTCCTCCACCGTAATGAGGATGTCGGAGTCAGGCTCCTCCTTTACTGTGGTGATTGGGGATAGGGTAATCAGGGGGACTGTGTTGTTTGGGATTTCCGAAATAGTGCTACAGGGGAGGTCTTGTGCCGTGCTCGGTGCTTGTGTTGGTATGTTATCAGGCTGAATGGGGGGGGGCGTGAATGTATTTTCGATTACTGTAGGTATAAGAGGGGTAGGGAGCGGGGGGGCAGTCAATGACGATGGTAGGGGCGCGGTGCTCCGGGCCCTGTTCGCGTACGAGAGGGGGCAATCACGGAAGAGTGTCCTAACTCGCCGCAGTTCCTGCACAGCTTGGGCATGCCGTGATAAAACACCACGCCCCGGTGTCTCCCCAGCGTGATGGTGCTGGGGATATGACATACCCTCCCAACTGCAGAGGGATCAGATTTTAGCTGGACCAGCCATTTTCTGGCCCCGGTCCAGACTCCGTCCTCATCCAGGACCCTCCAAGATCCTGATTTTACACTGCCATACCTGCCCAACCACGTACTCACATCGTGGTCCTGTACAGCTTCATTATAAAACTGTACAGTGACCACTTTGTTTTCCGTGTCGGACAGGGGCTCTACCTCAAAGTTGCTGAGGGGGGCCTTGTCCTTCCCCTCTCTAAAGAGGTTCCAGAACCTCTCCAGGACATTAGCGTTTTTAAAGCTAATTTCAAAAATATCTGCATTTCCTGGAACCTTCACCAGGCAGTTCAGGTCACCAGGCACAAAGCCCATGGCTCGCTGAAGAACTGCCCAACTAAATTCCAGGCGGGTCATACCTGTCACTCTCCTGTCCTGTCCACTCACTTTTGGGGCAGCTCCATTTCCTCCATCGGTGGCAGCTGGCCCAGTGGTGCCCTCAGCGGCTGCACCACCTGCCCCTTGCTCCACCAGAGGACCCACACTACTGCTGCTGCCCCCTTCTCCACTGGGCAGGAGAGTCATGCGGACGGCGTGATGTCTTCTGACACCTGGCTGGACTCCTGTCGCCATCCTCCCTCTCACTCAGGCCGGACCTTTGCCGTTGGGAAGAAAAGCAGACACAGCGCTCAAAGATGTTGTCCCCAGGGGACCAAAAGGCAAACACAGAAGGAGCTGATCAAAGATCAGCTCCCCTGGTGCAGTGGCACCTCCCTTCTTGAAGAAGACGCCAAGCGTTGGATCCAAGCAGGGATGGCAAAGCTGGATCCGGTCGGCGTCGTCTGGGTGAGGGAGGTCCTTGGTCCCCGTCTGCCTGCTCCTCAGCCTCGTCTTCGGGGAGCCTCAGGTGGAGCTGCTGCAGAGCCTGGAAGACCAGAGGGAGAGCGCAGCGAGAATGGCGTAGGACCAGCGAAGAAAAGCTGGCGGTGGCCCGGAGAGCAACCCTATCCGGGAGATCTCTCCGGGCAGCTCTGGAACTCCCCTCCGGTCCTCGGCAAAAAGGCGTTCCGCAGCAGTCGTGGCTCTTCCTCCGAATGGTAGAAGACTTCTGGCAGGGGATCCTCCAAGCGCTGCGTCGGCTTCGGCAGGCCGCGGTCAGGCCACTGGTACCTGCCTAGCCCCAAAACGCTGTCGGTCCGGCCTGGTCCGCCGGCCTGCTGATCCACCTAAGCCGCGGTCAAGCCACTGGTACTTCGGTTTCACAACAGACCTTCAAAGAGAGAGGGAGACAAGGAGCAAAAGGGAGAGAGAAAGAAGTCGGTGAGCCCGATGCCATTGCAGTAGACCTCCCAAATGGCATTGAGATTGGTTTTGAAATGGACGAGATATTGAGGTTCAAAATTAAAAGGCCAATATAAGAAGAATTTGAAAAACGATATAAAAAGGAATGAAATATCTCGCTAACAGACCTCAACATTCAGCACTAAAATGCCCTGACAAACACAATGGGACGAGATGGGGGCATATTCAGAGTGGTTTGGCCATAAGCACATGGCATGGTGCTAAATTGAAGATTTATACTGGCAGCAATGATAGGGCTGAGAACATAGCATAGTCAAACTTGCAACTCAAAAACTACTTTAAATGTAATGACACTGCTGTTTTACATAATTGTTTTACATAGGAATATTTCAAGTCCCTTACAACGCAAGTGGCTTCAAGTCACTACGACCAAATGCCGAAAACGAATTCCCACAACGATGCTTGCTCCATACAAATAGTAAGAAAGTATTGGCCTAAGAAAGAAGCCAATACGACAGGAATTTGAAAAACACCTGATATAAAATTGAATTAGAAATCCTGGCCCAGCTGTAAAAAAGTAAAATGATAATACTGCGTTTGGCATAGTGCAACAGCGCCCCCTGTGCAAAGACATCTTGGAAAAAAGCTAACGGGACCAGGCTCCGTAGTAATGTCATCAAACAAACAAACGCGTTTGTACAAAATATTGTGCAGTAACTATGACCGACACTGGAGCAAAACTTATATTAACAACCAAAGCAAATACTACAATCTGAAATATGTTACTAACAGATGACCTTTAGGATTAAAAACGCCCTGACAGGCAGAGTAAAAAATAACTGACTTTAAACCAATGAATCAGGGGAGAGCGCGAACGCAGTCCCCACTACCAGAAATTATGCAGTCGAGATTCCCACATTTGGGGAATTCGCAGGGGTCAGCACAGCCGGAGTGCAATGGCTGAGCCTCGCCCTGGGTGAACCGTTATTTCTTTTATTGAGTTTCACTTGCTTTCACTTTTACATTTCATTTACATTCATATTGACATGTACTTACATCACACATATTTACATTGCAGACGTCAGACAGTAACAAACAGAGTTACATTTAAACATGACCGCAGACAATACCACAATACATTAAGACAGTAGACAGTACACAGTAAACATTACATACATTACCCAAGGGAAGGCTTCGGGAGTGTAGGTGTCCGGCTGTAGGTGTATTGTCCAGGGTGTCCGTGTCATATGTATATTTCTGTGCTGTTGTGAATTTTCCATTTTGTGTTTGTGATGCTCTTTCCGGCTTTGTGACAGTCCAGGTGATAGTAGTCCTTGATGTGGTTGGTGATCTGCCGGGTGATGATGATGTTGTGAAGTTCCTGTTTCTGAAAAAACATGATGTTGCGTGCGTCCCATAAAGTGTGCTTGGTGATGTTGATCACCCTCCAGGCAATCTCCTCCTCAGCAGATGTGATCCCGTTGCGGGGGCCGAGGAGGATATCCCGGAGGGTCAGTGACTGTGTGTCAGTGTATGTGTCCAGGAAAGTGAAAATGGATTGCCAGATAGATTTGGCCTTTCTGCAGTGCCACAGGAGGTGATCTCCGGTTTCCTTTCCATTACAGCGAGGGTACGGGCATGTCTCCGCCAGGGCCAAGCTCCTCCTGAACATGAACACCCTGGTGGGGAGAGCTTTCAGCACAGCTAGCCACGCCAGGTCTTTCTGTGTGTTCAGAAGGCATGGGTGATCGATGTTTTTCCAAACTGTAGTGGCTGTGCTGTGGGTCGTGTTGTCGGGTCTGTGTAAATGTTCCTGTGCATTTGTGGTGTTTTTGATTTCCTGAAATGTCCAGTGAGTGAGCTGTGCAGTGTGCAGATGTGCTGTGTAGATGTACCGGCGGAGTGACCTGTCGGGCTGGGGGGGGTCCCGGGAGTAGGGGTGCCTGTGATCCAGGATGCAGAGCCCCAGGGGTCTTAAGCTGGTGGTGAAGTAAAAACGGGTCATGTATCCGGTTTTGTTACTGCGGTTTTTTATGGAGTTGATGTGGTAGGCGAGGCTCTGCATCCTGATCAGTTCTGCGACGTTTGGCACGCCTCTACCCCCGTTCCTAGGGTCCTTCCACATGATCAGCCTCTTTACCCTCTCCTGCCTACTCCCCCAGACAAAACCAAAGACAATTTTGTTAATTTGTTTCTCAATATGTTTGTCTGGGGGAAAGATCTTTCCAACATAGGCGAGGATCGGGTAAAGGATAGTCTGTACTATGAGGATTCTCCCCGTCATTGACAGTGTCCTGGAACTCCAACTGCAGGTCTTAGCTCGAGCCCGGCCGAGGGCTCCGGCCCAGCTCCAGCCCCCGGAGTTGGTCCTGTCGAACGTGACGCCAAGGATGTTCACGGATGTACGGATGGGAAATGTGTCTGACAGGACCTGGTCGACCGCCCAGGCCCTGGACACAAACACCTCGCTCTTGGTCTTGTTTATTATTGCGGAAGTGGCTGTGCAGAAGTGGTCCAGGTTTGTTCAGTGCAGAAAAGTGTGATGTCGTCCATGTATGCAAGTGCCTTGAGTTGTTCTGTGCACCCTGGGAGTGTATAGCCGGTGATGTCTGTGTTTGTCCTGATTTTGTGTAAGAGTGGTTCCAGGCAGTGTATGTACAGTAGTGCAGAAAGTGGGCAACCCTGTCTAACCCCTGAGTGTATGGGAAAGTGTTCTGTAGTGTGTCATTAACCAGTATTTTTGCTGTGTTGTTTTGATAGATGATGTGAATCCATTTTCTAAGACCAAGAGGGAGGTTCATTGCCTCCAGGACCTTAAACATGTAGCTATGGCCCACTCTGTCGAAGGCCTTCTCCTGATCTAGATTAAACATGCAAAAAGGTTTCGACCGTTCGACAGAGTGGGCCATGATGTCCCGAATGAGCACCAGGTTATCGGCGGTCGACCTCTCCGGGACCCCGCAAGCCTGGTCCGGACCCACGACCTGAGGGGTAGCCTCCTGGAGCCTGTACATGAGGGCCTTCGCCAAGAGCTTGTAGTCGGCCCCCAAGAGGTCAATATGCCTCCAGTTTGTCAGGCTACGCTCATCACCCTTGCCCTTGTAAATAAGGGTGATGACGCTCTCTGTCATCGAGGGGGCCAACCGGCCCTCACTGTACACCGCGGAGAGCACCGATGTTAAATCTACCTTGAGGTGTTCCCAAAAGGTTTGGCAGTACTCGGCCGGGAGCCCGTCGGGACCCGGAGTTTTGCCGGTGTTCAGGCCTTTCACCACGTGGGTGAGCTCCTCCACGGACAGACTCTCCTCCTCCTCCTCCTCCTCTCCTTCTCCTGCCCGGGGTGCTATGGCTGGGATGTCCTGTAGGTATGTGTCCATCATGTGCTCATCCATGTGCTTTGTGCTATACAGATCAGTGTAGAATGCCCTGATGTGGTTGTGTATATTCTGTTCACC
This sequence comes from Conger conger, assembly GCF_963514075.1. Taxonomy (NCBI): domain Eukaryota; kingdom Metazoa; phylum Chordata; class Actinopteri; order Anguilliformes; family Congridae; genus Conger; species Conger conger. Next base: position 7,876,831 of record NC_083769.1, read on the forward strand.
CGTGATAATAATAATAATAATAATAAACTTTATTTATAAAGCACATTTAAAACAACCATGGTTGACCAAAGTGCTGTACAAAACAAAACCAGGCAATAAAATTAAAGATAAAATGAAATGAAATGAAATGAAATGAAATGAAATGAAATGAAATAAAATGAAATACAAGTACATCATCTGGATTCCCCATTTATGTCTGACATAAAGGCCTCACTAAAAAGGTGGGTTTTTAACAGGGATTTAAAAATATCTATGTTTTGGGCAGATTTAATATGTGGCGGTAGGCTGTTCCACAACTTGGGGCCAGCTACCTCAAAGGCCCGGTCACCCCTCCTAGCTCTCCTCGACATAGGGACATCCAAAAGTTGCTGATTGCATGATCTAAGTGATCTAGCTGGGGTATACATATTGAGGAGTTCAGACAAGTATGTAGGTGCTAGACCATTCATTGCCTTAAAAACAAATAATAAAATTTTAAAATTTATCCTGTAACGGACAGGAAGCCAATGTAGGGATGACAGTGCTGGTGTAATATGCTCCCGTTTTTTTTTGCCAGTCAGAAGGCGGGCAGCAGCGTTCTGCACTAGCTGCAGACGGCAGAGAGAGGACTGGTCTAAGCCTATATATAGAGAATTGCAGTAGTCCAGCCGAGATGTTATAAAAGCATGGACCACTCTTTCCAAATCTTTTTGAGAAAGATAGGCCTTGACCTTGGCTATTTGTCTTAACTGAAAAAAGGCAGCTTTGACAACAGCACTAATTTGCTTCTCAAATTTAAAGGCACTGTCAAAGGTGATGATTTGTCCTGTGTTGTCCAATAATGTCTGTATGTGATTCTTTTTGTTCTTGATCTTCCTAAAAAAGTAACGGGTGCATTTTTCATTTTGTTCTAGGTGTTGAACTCTGCTTTGATGTCTAATTTTTTCCTGTTCCTGTCTATAGAGTGCTGAGAGGTTGTGTTTGGCCTGTGTGATTTCTTGTGCGACCTGGAATCCCTGTGCCTGTAGTGCTGCTAGTCGTTGGAGTGTGCTGTGCAATTTTTTTGTTTGTTCCCTCCTTTTCTGTGCCTGCCTGCGTCCTGCCGTGATGAAGTAACCCTTAGTGCGTGTCTTGACCATTTCCCACCATTCTACGGGTGACGTGAAAGTGCTGTTTTATTGCTTTGTCCTCTAGTAGTGATGTGTTTAGTTTCCAGATTCCTCTCCCCCTGTGTGTTTGTGCTGGTGTTGTAATCTGGATGGTGAGTGCTTTGTGATCTGAAAAGAAGACTGTTTGTGCTGTGATGTTCTGTGATTGTATCTGATGTCTCAGAAGGAGGAGGTCTATCCGGGAAAAGGATTTGCCACAGGAACTCACCCACGTGTAGCGTGGCACCAGGTCCCGACCGGCGTCAGTGAGGGAGTAGTCCGCTATGACTGACGCCAGCTCCCGACTCGAGCGGTCCCTCAACAGCCGGCTCCGATCCTCATCCCTCAGGGCACAGTTGAAGTCCCCTGCCATCACGACGGGGAGGTTTCCCAAAAGGATTGGACGCAGCTTGGTGAAAAAGGCTGCTCATTTTGGTTTGCGGGTGCATAAACATTAATAACCTTGAAGTGAAAATTGTTATAAACAAGTTAAAATCCTTCCTGCCTCCACCACTTTTTTCCGGGTTATCTTGACTGAGTTATTCTTGATTAATATTGCCACCCCATCTGCACGTGCCACACTCGAACCCGACCACACCGAATCCCCTATGGCCCATTCATTCTGATAATCTATGTAATCTGTTAAAAAGGGGATTCTACACTCTTGTAAACATAAAATGTCTGTGTTTTGTGTTGTGAGGAATGCCATGACGTCTGCCCTTTTCTTATTGTTGTGAATACTGCGTACGTTTAATGTGAGGATGTTTAATGTGCTCATGATTGTTGTTGTAGTGGTAACTAGTGCAATGACAGTGGTGTATGTATGGTACTGCGTCCAGTCCATAGCTGATCACGGGAGGTGATATTTACTTCTGCCCTTTCCCTGTTCTAGATTCTGGAGGACCCCCCCCGGGTGGTTTGGAGGAGGACCTGGCGGGTAGAGTGGTGAGGGGTGTGGCTGGCTTACCGGCTCTCGACGCACCCAGGGCTGCCTGCGAAGCGTGCACTGGTCCAGCTGTGTCCGGGCAGGTGTCAATGTAAAGTTTGGTGAGTCGGAGTGTTTCCCTAGATACGCGTGTCTGTGGGGGTGGTCATTTGACCGTCCTGTCTATAACTTCTCCCCATATGTAGTCCAGTTCAGGAGCGTCGTCTTTGTCAGGTGTGCTGTGTGAAGTTCTGGGTCTGGTGGGTTTTGCTGGTGCTGGTTGTGCTGGTTCTGTCATCGTTTTCCCAGAGGAGCGGTGTGTCCTTGGGGTGACTACGGGTTAGGGGGCTATTTGGGTAGTGGTCGGGCTGTCCGTCTGTGCGTGTTTTACTGGCTGTGCTGGTTTGTCAGGTTGTGTCGGCGGTTCCACTGTCTGTGGAGGTGGCGGTGGTGGCTGTTTTTCTGGTGGTGGTAGTGGTGGTGGTGGGGGTTGTTTTTCTGCTTGTGTGGGTTCTGGTTCTGTGTCCTGATTGGTGGAGGTGGTGATAGTTCTTTTCCTTTCCCGTGGTCGGGGGTCTCTCTTTCTTTTTCCAAAGATGTCTGGTGACAGTGTGTCTGTTGTGTTGTCTGTGTCTGTGGGCAGAGTGGAGGGTGTGCTGTCTGTGATCTTGATCTCCTCGTCCTCGCTCTTGACTTCTATCTGTTCAGTGTCTGTAGTGGTGGAAGGGGAGTTGGTGCTAGTACTGTCTTGTGTCGTGCACTGTCCAGGATTTCCACACGGGAGTGAGTCTGTCTGTGTGTCTGGTCCGACTGTCTCCGTCTGTGAGGGGTTTGGGGGCTGGTCTGTGTCGGGTTCTCTCTCAGTCTGTGGTGTAGGGGTGGGTTGTTCTGTGGTGGCGGGGTGCTGAGGGGGGGTCTGTGCGGGTTCTGTGGTTGGGGAGAAAAAAGGAGGAAAATGGGGAAGGGAGGAGAATGGACTAAGAAAAAGGTTGTTTTATTGGTTTTTATAATTTCTTTCAATTTAAAATCTTTTTTCTTTTTTTAAAACACACTCAATAATACAAAATAATAATTTTAACAAAAACAAGCACTACTTTCAAAACTAGACAAGAATTCTAAATTAAATGAAACATAACTTTCAACAAAGGTGTGCAAACAGATGATTAAACAAATGAAAACCAAGTCTTTAGAAAAATCATATCAAAACAAAAGGAAAGCAACAAAGTGAGTTAAAAAAAAAAACCCAAGAGAGGCAAGGATATTTTTAAAAAAAGGGTCCATCTTGCTCGGGTTCAGCAGGTGTTGAGGACCTCTTGCCCCTCTTGGGGGGGTGGACTATATAACCAGTTCTTTCCAGTGGTCCACCCCCCATTTCTCTCTCGCCAGGGTCTTGTTGATATGAAAGTCCAGGATCACGCTGTCTTGGAGGAGGTTTTGTATCCTCCTCCAGAGAGTGATCAGGTCTACAGTTGTTTTTTGGTAGACCTTGATGTTCCTTGTCTCCCACAGGACCTGCTTTACTATGTTAATGATCCTCCACTGATGCTGGAGCTTGAACTAAGAAAAAGAGCACAGAATGCTCTTAGAAAGCAACGAAACAGCCCAGTGGCCCTCGGTCCACCACTAGAACCCCAGTGGTGGGCAACATGCCTAACTGAGCTGAAAAGAAACCTGAACAAAAGGCACAGCAAGAAAGAAACATGTGATCACGGTATCTCCCCTACCTGTGCAAACCTTTTCCTTTTAAAAGATTTGATTGTATCTTCACAGATATACAGTTTAAATCACGTTTACATATTACATGGTCAAGGTTTTCCTCTTAAATATAAATACAAACAGTTTAATACATAAATACACACATAAATAATTTACGACATAAAACACACACAAAAACCACATACTAACATCCATGGATACATAAAAAACATATAAAGCACATACAAAACTAAAACAGTAAAATGTAAGAAATTATTATTGTTATTATTATTATTATTTTTTTAAAGGCAAAGTCTTACAAAACCCCAGACCACAACCCAAAATGATACACAATTTTTCCTTTAAAACCAACCACTTTTGTACGGAACAGAATGTGTCTTTAACAATATCACACCACCCAGACCATTCACCAACACAAAGTACCTGGCTCCTGTGATCTGTCTCAGTCCAGGCCCACAGCGTCCCAAGCGTCTGCCCCCCACATGCTCCGTGCCTTCTCTCGTCCATGCCTCCTCCAGTCCCGCCTCATGTAGTCCTTTACGGAGGCCTTCGCGATCAGCCACGCCTCCTCTGGTGACAAGGCCCGGTCCTCCAACACAAGGAAAGACCTGCACGTCCAAAGGCCCCATCTGCAGGCGTTTAAAGACAGGGCCTCCCAGCACTGTCCTGCTCCCACCAAACAACACCAGCTGCCTGTCTAAAATTCCTCCGGTCAGGAAAAACCGGAGCAGCGGTAGGGCCAGCCTCCGGAACCTCTGGGCATACTCGCAGTCCCACAGGGCGTGACGGACAGTCACTCCAGGCAAGCTTCTCGGGGGCAGACCGCAGTCCTCGCCATTCGGCGTGCGTGCATCACAGCACGGACCGACAGGACGCCATGGGCGATTAGCCAGGCCATGTCTTTGTGTCGGTTAAACAGGTCCGGATGGGTCACCGCGCTCCAAATCCTCTCGGCTTGGCCTAGTGCCAGCCCGCGCACCGGACACATCGGATCCCTGGCCTGCACAAAAGAGAACAAAAGATGGTGAGAAGTTAAAACCTCCACTCCCTCCTTCTCCAACCCAAATCTTTTTTAAAAATGCCGGTACTGGCTGATAAAAACCGGGCGTAACAAAGGCGACCGGTACTGTCAGCGGCACTTTCACTATTTCCAGTCGCCTAAAATAACCCCCCATAAAAAACCGAACAAAGAAACCCGCTTTAGTAGACAAAGACACACATAAAGACACATGTAACGAGACAAACCTACACATTAAAAATCTATAAAAATCGGGAACCCCCCTCCCCCCTTGCCCTCCAGCTCTTTTCACCCACTCCCTCCGGATCCGTTCCCATCCCCCTCCCCATAAAAAACGAAAAACAACACGGTCCAGCCGAGACAGAACAGAACGTGACGGTACAAACACAACACCCACGAACAACAACAACGGCAACAACACAGACTTAATAATTAAAATTTTTCCCTCCGTAGTCAATTGCCTCAACTGCCAGAACTGGACCTTTTTTTCCACTTTCTTTAAAATGTTTTCCCAATTGCTCCCTCCCAGTCCCTCTGAATCAAACTCTACCCCTAAAACTTTTATAACCCCCCCACTCTCTTTTAAGGGGAGTTCCCGCCTCTCTGCCTCCCCCCACTGTCCATACAGTTTCACCACAGCCTTGTCTGTATTTAATTTTGCTCCCGATGCTTTCCCATATAGTTCTGTTTTCTTTAAAATTCTGGTTACCGACACCCCATCCACTGTTAAAATGGTGACATCATCCATGTACAGGATACACCTGGCCTCCCTCCCCCCACCCCCTGGGATTTTCAGCCCCGAAATCCAGGTGTCCCTTCTCAGGACCTGTGCCAGTGGTTCCATACAGCAGACGAACAGGAGAGGGGATAACGGGCACCCTTGGCGGACACCGCAGTTTACTGACACCGCACTACTCTGAAACCCATTAACCAGGAAAGTGCTCTTCGCCCCAGCGTACAGCAGCCCCACCCGTGCTATGAACCTGGCCGGAAAACCCATTTTTTGCAGCACAGCAAACATGTACTGGTGCGAGACCCGATCATAAGCCTTTTCAAAATCTAAATTTACCACCGCTAGTCTACTCTGTCTGTCTCTCGCTAGACAGATGGCGTCTCTCACCAATACCAGGGCGTCTGTGATCCTCCTCCCCGGCACTGCACAGGCCTGATCTGGGTGTATCAGGCCCCCTAAAACACAACTCATTTTCATTGTTAAAATTTTTGAAAACAATTTAAAATCCAAATTTAACAAAGTAATCGGGCGCCAATTTTTTAAATCTGTTCTTTCCCCTTTCTTAAAAAGGAGAGTCACCAACCCATTTTTAAAACTGTGTGGTAACCTATCCAACTGATCAAATTCTTTAAAAACACAAAGCAAATCAGGGCCCACTACCTCCCAAAAAACCCGATAAACTCCACTGGTAGTCCGTCCATCCCTGGAGCCCTCCCACTTTTAAAAGACCCCAAACTGCTGTTTAGATCAGCCATTTTAAAATCTGCCTCCAAATCTGTTCCATCACCCACCACTTTTTCCAGAAAACTTAAAAATTCATTTTTCCCTTCCTCTAAAATCATTTTTTCCCCGAATAATTCCTGATAAAAGGCCTCCACCACTCCTATCATCCCCTTCCTGTCAGATACTATGACCCCGTCCTCCCTCCTCAGGCCTTTCATGGCTACACCTTTTGCCATAATTTTTTTTTTTTAAATATCAAGAGCAAGTCTCCCCCTCATCAATCTCCTTCTCCCTGCACCTAAACATGATTTCTCTGCCCCTTTTCTTTGACAGCGCTGCCATCTCCCGTTTCACCTCCCCCACCTCCTCCCGGAAATCAAAACCCCCTCTCAGTAGGGAGGAGTAGCAGTTCAGGCGTCTTTGGAGCCCTGCCCACACCCTCCTGTCCTTCTCCCTCCTCGCCTTACCTGCCCGCACAAAAAACACTTTAAATTTCTTTTTGGCCTCCTCCCACCACTCTGCCCGTGTATCTTAAAAACCCTGGAGTGTCTGCCAGTCCTGATACTGCTTTTTAAAAGCCATCACTACTGCTGGGTCCTCCAACAACCTGCAGTTCAGCTTCCAAACCCCGCTGCCGAAAGCTACTCCTGACTCCACAGTCAGGGAATGGTCTAAGAAAAAGACCGGGTTCAGATCTGCCGTCTCACCGACAAAACCCCTTGCGAACAGGAAATCAATCCTTGACGCCCGGGACCCGTCATCACTGTGCCATATAAACCCCTCTGGGCCTGGGTGCAACCTAGGGTACATATCTAAAAGTTTAAAATCTTTAATTAAATTTTGCAAATAAAAGGAGGTTCTGTCCACCTCATATTTCTCTGCTGCCCCCCTCCGGCCACTCCTGTTTAAAACACAATTAAAATCTCCCGCCATTAAAACTGGAGTTCAGCCCATTAAATACTGAGGGAGGTCCTGCAGTTCCTCCCACCTGCTCTGCTTTTGCGGCGAACAATAAATATTAATTAAATTAAAAGACACTCCACACATTTTTAGTACCACCATTAAAATTCTCCCGCAGCTCACAACTGTGTTTTCCACAATTTCAATTTTTTGGTTCTTTATTAGCACCGCCACACCGTCACATTTATTTTCCTCTGAGCCGCTCCACAGAGATGGCCCATGTGGCCACCTCTTCATCCAGGGCCCATATGTGGTCCTGAAAGGCAACCAGCATTCTTGTAGGCAGATAATGTCTGCCTGCACTCCTTCCAGAAAAGCCAGGACAGACTGTGCCCTGTTTATTGCTCTCATGCTGCGCACATTTACTGTCGCAACAGAGAGGGACACCTGCTGAGAAGGCTAACCAGGAGAGACATTAACCACATACATACACCTTCCATTCCACCACACATCATATCTCCATCTTCTCCCCACCCCCTGGGTCACCAAAAAGTGACCCTTCAGTCAAAAGGGGTGACTCACATACATAGGGGGTCTGATTTGGGGAAGAGTCCCCATATACTGGAGACTCCCCCGACCTCTCACTGTCAGAGAGTTGGCCCATTAAATTCCACCTCTCCCTCACTCCTGGCCTCTGCTTCTTCCCTCCTCCTACCTCCTTATTTACTTCAGCCGGCCGTTTAACTGCTCCTCCTTCCTCTCCCCTGTCCTTCTCCTGCTCCTCTTCCAGATCTGAGCCCATCGTAACCATGGACTCTGCCTCAGAGTCTGAGTCAGCCTCCACCCCCTCCCTTCTCTTCCCCACCCCTACAGGACTCTTTTCGGTGACTTGTCGCGGTTTTAAGGCCCGGACACACCAAACCGACGGTCGGCGTCGGAGCCCCCGGAGCCGTCGATGAGAGCCCTCCAAAACACGCCGACGGAGTGTCGGCGTGCGGGACACACCGGAAAGACTCAGCCGACAGGGCGCCACCGACGTCCGACCGTCGGTTTGGTGTGTCCGGGCCTTTACACCTACTGCTGGCCCCCAGCACCTAAATCCTCCTTTTCCTCCCCCTTACCATCCTCTCTTCCCTCACTCTCTCCATCTTGAGGCTTTTTCCTCTGCCTCTCCCTCCTTACCTGTTTCCCCCCCTTCCTCCTGCTGTTGTGCTCTGGGGGAAGGCCGCCCTCTCTTGGCCCTATTGGCGAAGGAGTCTGGGCAGTCCCTGAACATGTGGGAAGCCAACCCGCACAAATTGCATTTCCGGCCTGTTGGACACAGGGTTGCCTCATGGCCCACCTCCCTGCATTTTTGGCAAACAATTACTTCACATGCTTCCACCAAGTGCCCAAAAGCTCCACATCTGCGACACAACTTTGGTTGGCCCATGTAATGAATCAGGCCGCGATTCTCCCAAAGAACAATCATTGACGGGGGGTGCCTCCACCCTCCAAATCCCGACGCATCAATTTGAAATTTTACCGGCACTCGCCAGCTCCCTGTCCAAATCCCATCCTCATCTTTAATTTTCATTGGTGAATCCCTCACCAAACAATACCTGCTCAACCAGGTCTCAATGTCCGAACAGTTTACCATTTCATTATACATTCTTACGATAATGACTTTTAAGGATTCGTCTGATAACCGTTCAATTGAGAAAATTTCGAACTTTTCTTTCACATTTTCAAAACGGTTCCAGAATTCACGTAACCCGTCTGAGGTCTTAAAACTTACATTAAAACCTTTCCCATGTGGAAGCACTAGCAGGCAATTTATATCCGCCGCCGAAAAACGAAGAATTCCCTTCAAGAATTTACGGGAAAAATCTAATCTTGATAATTCGTACAAACCTCCGTCTTTCGGTTTTAAATTAAACCGCACGCTGTGGTGCCTCGGAGTGCCGACTCGAGCAGCCGACATCCTTAAAGCAAACACCGTGCACGAAACAGACAAACAATGATTTACAAAACCGACAGAAATTCAAAAAAAGTAAAGAGAAAAAACGAGCCCCGAAGGGCCTTACCCCTTAACCAGCTGCTGCTGATTAAAAGTCCGTCCACAGCAACACCTACAACAAAGAAAAGACAAAATACATACTAATTTCAACGTTTTAAATGATTATCTAAAGACGCCGAAGCCCCAAAAGAGTTCGATACTGCCGCACAGCAAGAAAGAAACGGATTGGTTTTTAAATTTCTTTTACATTTTAAAATTCTTTTCCTTTTTAAAACACACTCAATAACTCAAAATAATAATTTTAACAAAAGCAAGCACTCGACAAAACTAGACAACAATTGTAAATTAAATGAAACATAACTTTAAACAAAAGTGTGCAAACAGATGATTAAACAAATGAAAAACAAGTCTTTGGAAAATCATATCAAAACAAAAGGAAAGCAACAAAGTGGGTTTTTTAAGAAAGCCCAAAGCGGGCAAGAATACTTAAAAAGGGTCCATCTTGCTCGGGTTCAGCAGGTGTTGAGTACCTCTTGCCCCTCTTGGGGGGGTGGACTATATAACCAGTTCTTTCCAGTGGTCCACCCCCCATTTCTCTCTCGCCAGGGTCTTGTTGATATGAATGTCCAACATCACGCCGGTTTTGAATCCTCCTCCGGAGAGTGATCAGGTCTATAGTTGTTTTATGGTAGACCTTGATGTTCCTCGTCTCCCACAGGACCTGCTTCACGATGTTAATGATCTTCCACTGACGCTGGAGCACGGTGGTCTTGCATCCCCCCGGCAGACCGTAGAGGACGCCCTCAGCCATCAGGGAGGATCTTGGCAGGAACCTGCTTAGGGAGACAGAGGAACAAACAAGGCCCCAGACCCGCCTGGCCACGGAGCACTCCCAGAAAAGATGGTGAATGTGTTCAGAGTCAGTGCATCCGTGGGGGCAGCGTTCAGTCAGGGCTAAGTGCCGGCGATACATAAAAGTTTGTGTGGGGAGACACCTACGGGCTGTCATCCAGGCAATGTCTTTTTGTTTGTGTGTAGGACACTTATGTGTCACATTTGCCCAGATGACTTGCGGGTGCAGGTCTGGCCCCCCCCTCAGGAGCGTTACAATTTGGCCAGATCTTAAATGAGCCATGATCATTTTGTAGCTCCACGAGGTTAGGCCAGCCCTGGGCAGACCCGTCCTGTAGGCAAAGTCCTTCAGGGCTCGATAGATATAGGGGGGGTCCAGCACACCCAAGCCCATTGCTCTGAGGAAGGGGGTGGCATAGTACCTGGCAAAGGTACCAGAGGCCTTACCCACCTTCCCTACGTTCTGGACAAGGGTGGCCAGACCCTGCACCATAATGATGGTTACGATGTCTGGGACCCCCCGCCCCCCATTCCGTCGTGTCCCCCAGACAAAGCAGAAAGCCATCCGGGTGATTAACTTCCCGGTGGCTTTGTCTGGGGGAAACACCCTCCCCACATAGAGCAGAATGGGTAGGACAACTGCCTTCAGGACAAGGATCTTACCCGCCATGGTCAAGGGCCGTGCACTCCAGCTCCTGATTTTGTTTTGGACGTGGCGGAGGGCTCCCTCCCAGCTGGTTCTCCCTCCTCCGTCAGCCTAGAAGGTCAAGAAAGAAACACCTGATCATAGTATCTCCCCTGCCAGGTAAGTACGAGTTGTACACATCAGGGAAGGGAGTCCTACTCTTTAGCATACATTCTACCAGTCACTCGAGTGACCATTTCTTGCAACTTCAGCAAATCAGATTACCACTTTTAACCCAGTAAGTAGTGTCAACTGTCTATTTTTTCCACAATCACCTGATGTGGTTTTTTTCTATCTTCCCACAATGCACGGGTATAAATTCCCCCAGTCAGAAAGAGTGCCCTGGATACATCACTGAATCCAGATCCCGTTTGGAGTTGTGCACTAAATGTTAAACTACCATTCTTCAAGATACTGATGTAACAGACATCCCCAAATGGAATTACTGAGGGGTCATCTGATCTTTTGTTGGCAGCACTTGAATTAGTCTATATTTATTCTGAAAATGCACTCCACAACAACATCCTGAAAAGCCTGGTAATGCCTGGTGGTCCCTCGGAGTTCTACCCAAGCCCAACCGTGCTTTGTTCCACAGCCATTGCACTCCGGCTGTGCTGACTCCTGCAAATTCCCCAAATGTTGTAATTTTCGAATGCATAATCTCAGGGGGCGTAAAAAATATATAATGTACATGAATTGTTCAACATTGTGAAACAGCACCCCCTATACAAAACATTGTGAAAAAGCTTACAGCACCTGGTATTCCCAGGCGGTCTCCCATCCAAGTACTAACCAGGCCCGACCCTGCTTAGCTTCCGAGATCAGACGAGATCGGGCGTATTCAGAGTGGTATGGCCGTAAGCAACAGTCACGGTGCAAAATGCGATATTTAAACTGGTGGCAATGATATGGCTGAGAACATACCACATTCAAACTTGCAACTGCGCTCTTGATATGAAAAAATGTACTTTAAATGTAAAGATACTTACCAAGGCATAAAAACTAATGAATCACCAACAAATGTATTTTAAGAAAAAAGTTTCCATTTGCTGAAAGCCTCAAATGGCAGGAAATTAAATTGATCAGCCCAAACACGAACATCAGCCTGCTCTAACATCAAGGTGTATCAGCACAGATCTCTGACAACATGCTACAGCCATGTACAATATCTACTCTGTGTCAAACAACATCTGATTGTTTAAGATTCAGATCAGTTTGTTTAAGATTCAAACCCCTCAAATAATTCATAATCTTAGAGTAATTTTGTATATTAAAGTTAGAGGAAAATGTACTCATTTTTCACTTTTCCAACATGTATCCTATTTGGGACCACATTTCTCGTATCAATCTTTCAACATAGCTTGTCCATAAAGTGTGTCTTAACATAGCAGACCTTTTTTAAACTGTAAATGGACATATACATAATTATTCATAGTTCTCAAAGTAATTGACCAATAAACAAAGTCATGGCTAACTAACTGTGCATTCACAGTCACTCAATGATAGTGTCACACACAAATCACTTTGATTCTCACTATGGGAATGAATGTTATAATGTTGCGTGTAATATAGTGCCCTCCATAATGACCAATAATTTATTTATTTGCCTCTTTAAATAACGTGGTTTTTCATACATTTTGGTTTCAGCATGTTGAAATGACAGCAGTGTGTACACAGTCAAAAAAATCTCAGAGTTTGGAGTTTGACAATTTATCTGCAACTCTGCAAATTTATCAAAATGTCGAATTTTGAGGTCTAATTCAAATGTAATAAAATGCACAGTCATTAGAAAAGGCACTTATAATCCTCAATTATGGACAAAATCAGTGGTCTTGTGTCAGGAACCTTTGGATTTAAATTGAGTTATGTTTGTGCAAAAAAAAAAAGTATCTCAATTTTTTATACTAATCTCTTTGGGGGTATCCATAAAATAAATGGTGCAACGTAGCTATACAAAAATCAGAAGTTGGTGAGCCCGATGCCATTATAGTAGACCTCGCAAATGGCATTGAGATTGGTTTTGAAATGGACGAGATATTGAGGTTCAAAATTAAAAGGCCAATATAAGAAGAATTTGAAAAACGATATAAAAAGGAATGAAATATCTCGCTAACAGACCTCAACATTCAGCACTAAAATGCCCTGACACAATCGGACAAGATGGGGCATATTCAGAGTGGTTTGGCCATAAGCACATGACATGGTGCTAAATTGAAGATTTATACTGGCAGCAATGATAGAGCTGAGAACATAGCATCGACAAACTTGCAACTCAAAAACTACTTTAAATGTAATGACACTGCCGTTTTACATAACTGTTTTACATAGGAATATTTCAAGTCCCGTAGAACGCAAGTGGCTTCAAGTCACTACGACCAAATGCCGAAATCGAATTCCCACAATGATGCTTGCTCCATACAAATAGTAAAAAAAAGTATTGGCCTAAGAGAGAAGCCAATATAACAGGAATTTGAAAAAAAAACATGATATAAAATTGAATTAGAAATCCTGGCCCAGCTGTAAAAAGGTAAAACGATAATACTGCATTTGGCATTGTGCAACAGCGCCCCCTGTGCAGACATCTTGGAAAAAAGCTCCGTCGTAATATCATCAAACAGACAGTTTCTACGGAATATCAGTACCGCACAGTAACTATGACCAATAATCGAGTAAAGTTTAGATTAGCATTCAAAGGAAATACTACAACCTGAAATATCTTACTAACAGGCACAAACCATCAAGACCAAAACGCTGTCAAGCAAAGCGAAGAATAACTGTCTTTGAACCAATGAATCAGGGGAGAGCGCGAACGCAGTCCCCCACTACCAGAAATTATGCAGTCGAGATTCCCACATTTGAGGAATTCGCAGGGGTCAGCACAGCCGGAGTGCAATGGCTGAGCCTCGCCCTGGGTGAACCACCTTCTTGATCATGGTATCTCCCCTGCCAGGTAAGTATGAGTTGTACACATCAGGGAAGGGAGTCCTACTCTTTAGCATACATTTTACACCGAGGGTTTCCAATTTACCAGCCCTCTGGTCACCGTATATTGCGAGTTGAAAGCTTTAGATAATGCATTCGTAGCGGGACTTACGGTACATTATGGTTTTTTATTTATTTTCTGTTTCCATATCTTAACAATATTATACATTCTCCCATAATGCAATACACTGCAATACATTTCCCCCAATGAAAAATGTTGGTTATGCTTACGTCACACATGCGGAAGTTCTGCAACGATACACATACAGTTCAGTCTGGACTACATTTGTATAGCGTTTTTATCCAAAACACTTTACAATTAAAATGCCTGTAAATGTGTGTTTACTCACACACACACGTACACACCAACAGCGAGAGGCTGCCATGCAAGGCACCGACCAGCTCGTCGGCAGCAATTCGGAATTGAGCTCCTGTCACCGCAAGATTTTGGGTACACAGGTTGGTTCAGTCAGCCAGGACAGGACATAAAAATACTGAGAATAAAAATATCAAGAGTGGTGGAGGTGGGGGTTACCGCGGCCGGGCGTACGCTCGTTTTCACCTTTAATTTTGTAATTTAATGAATACCTTCCCCTTTACTTTTGTCACTTAATTGTGTTTGCATGTTAGCTGTCCATATGCCTCTGGATTAGGCTTAATTTTAAGAAAATATTAAAGACCATTCAGTCCCCTTCTAAATGAATTGCAATTTATGTTCTCACTAAAGAGTTGAATTCTATATTGGTTTAGGAAATGGACATGAAAAAGAGGAACCACTGGCCTATACAGTACTGGGAAATGCTACGGCTTTATTACCTTGCTACAAATCCAAAAATTCAACTAATAACGTCTTACAAATTGAGAACAGCACTACGACACATCAAGAAGAAAACTTTCTTTAAACCAATAAAACAGGACAGAGCGCGAACGCAGTCCCCCACAACCAGAAATTATGCAGTCGAGATTCCTACATGTCAACAGTAGCACAATGCAGACAATTGGTTGAGAGTCTACACTCACCGCAGAATTAGACTGTAGACTACCAATCATATTGAAGAAACTGACTGGAGACTACCAATCATATTGCAGAAACTGACTGTAGACTTCCAATCAAAGCCAAACCGAGCCGCTTTCTAATTTTTCGAAAGCAAATGCTGAAAATTGAACGGAATAAGTACATCCTCGTCTCACTGGCTCATAGGAGTGGAGAGGCTGGAACATAGCGGTAAGCAATACCGCGTAATTTATACGTTAGCAAATATATGTACTATACACTCACTGAGCACATTATTAGGAACACCTGTACACCTACATATTCATGCAATTATCTAATCAATCAATCGTGTGGGAGCAGTGTAATGCATAAAATCTTGCAGATACAGATCAGGAGCTTCAGTCCAAACATCACAAAAAATGTGATCTCAGTGATTTTGACCATGGCATGATTGTTGGTGCCAGAAGGGCTGGTTTGAATATTTATGTAACTGCTGATCCCCTGAAATTTTCACACACAACAGTCTCTAGAGTTTACTCAGAATGGTGCGAAAAACAAAAAAACATAAGCTTGCTAATGCTTTTATCCAGAGTGACCTGCAAATACAGTGGGAGCAATAATTATTTGATCCCTTGCTGATTTTGTAGGTTTGCCCACTTACAAAGAATGGAACAATGTAGAATTTTAATCATAGGTACATTTTAACATTGAGAGACAGAATATCACAAAATAATCCACAATAACAACATCATATAAATTTTATAAATTTAATCTCATATTTTCACATGAAATAAGTATTTGATCCATAGAACAATAGGACTTAATACTTGGTGGAGAAACCTTTGTTGGCAAGCACAGAGGTCAGAAGTTGTTGTTTTTCACCAGGTTTGCACAGGAGGGATTTTGGTCCACTCCTCTTTGCAGATCCTCTCCAAATCCTTAAGTTTCTGAGGCTGTCGCTTGGCAACTCAAAGCTTCAGCTCCCTCCACAGATTTACATTGGGATTTAGGTCAGGAGACTGGCTAGGCCACCCCAGGACCTCAATATGCTTCTTTATGAGCCACTCCTTTGTTGCCTTGGCCGTATGTTTTGGGTCATTGTCAAGTTGGAAGACCCATCCACAACGCATTTTCAGTGCTCTCACTGAGGGAAGGAGGTTGTCGCCCAAAATTTCCTGGTACATGGCCCCATTCATCCTCCCCTCGATACGGTGAAGTCATCCTGTGAGAAACACCCCCAAAGCATAAGGATTCCACCTCCATGCTTCATAGTGGGGTTGTACTCAGCATTTCTCTTCCTCAAAACACGGCGAATCAAGTTGATGCCAAATAGCTCTATTTTGGTCTCATCTGACCACATCACCTACTCCCAAGCCTCCTCTGGATCATCCAGGTGTTCTTTGGCAAACTTTGGGAAAATTATTTTTGTGTTTCTTCCATTTTCTAATAGTTGCTCCAACAGTTGTTAACTTCTCACCAAGCTGCTTGTGCAGGTCTACAATTTTGTCCCTGATGTCCTTAGACAGCTCCTTTGTCTTGGCCATGGTGGAAACGTTGGAATCTGATTGATTGTTTGGACAGGTGTCTTTTATACAGCTACATAACGATGTAACGAGTTGACACAGGTGTTTTGGGTAATGAGTTGAGATTAGGAGTGCTTCTTAATGGAAAACTAACTGGTCTGTGGGAGCCAGAATAATTGCTGATTGGTAGGGGATCAAATACTTATTTCATGCAAAAATACGAGAATAAATTTATAAAATTTATATGATGTTGTTATTGTGGATTATTTTGTGATATTCTGTCTCTGTTAAAATGTACCTATGATTAAAATTCAACACAGTTCCATTCTTTGTAAGTGGGCAAACCTACACATTTTTTTTCTCTTGTATTGTCTGAAACTGTCTTAAACACCAGTATGTCTGTGAGAAGTGAGTTTTGAATTAAATGGTCTAACCCAGTGTTTTTCAACCTTGGGGTCGCGACCCCACGTGGGGTCCCGCGGAATTCAAATGGGGTCGCCTGAAACGTGTAGTTATTGATTAAATTTAAAAAAAAAAATTTTTTTATCAAGCCTTGTAGCTTACCTAACTGCACATGTATTTCCTGATCAGGGAAAATAAAATGTCACTTTGTGCACTAATCTGGCTACTCTGTATTTGCAACACAGTAAAACAAACATGATCAAGAACTAATTCTAGAAAAAAAAAAGTCTCTGAGGTCGCCAGAAATTTGTGATGTCAAAATGGGGTCACGAGCCAAAAAAGGTTGGGAACCACTGGTCTAACCAATATAATTAAATACTGCCACCTATTGGAAGGTCAATGTCAATATCCTGTCAAGTGATCCCAAATGGAAATGTGTAATGAATGTCTGAATGTTTGTCAAATGCGTGTAATAGTGCATCAGTTTTTCTCTGGAATTATCTGAAATTGTGTCTAAATTTAAAAGAAATGCCCTATTATCTGAAATTGTGTCTTTTTTAAAAGAAATGCCACCTGTCATAATGTTAATGCAAGGGTTCTGTCGCGTTGCTGAATGTGTGTAATTGAACTGTGAAGTGTCCCTATTGTCAATTGTGATGTTTGAGAATTTGTTAGGTTTGACGGTGAAATTGTTGTTGTTGTTGTGAAAACAGTCATATTGTAATGAATGTGAAAAACTCCAAATATTCAAAGAAAGTTTTACTAATGCCCGACCAAAAAAAGAGGCAATTCGGCCAATGTAAATGTCCGGTCATTAATTTCCCTAAACTGCTTTGCAATGTATTGTTTCGATTATTGATTCCGCTGTTTGACTGTGGCATTCCTTTTGTGGAAGTTGTTTTGTTAACTGCTAATCCATAGTGAAAGTAAAACACCAGCTTTAACCTTAACTTCAGGGAAAGACACAATCAATGGTATTAAAACATCAATTAAAATAACACTCAAAAATGAGATGCGAGCATTTCAAAAATAATTGCCTTTATTTTTTTTTAAACAGTGGTACTTACTGGTTAACTCTTCACATTCCAATATGATGAATTTACACAAAATAATGAAGACTGTCTTTCCATACAAATAATGGAAGCGTACTCTGCTCAGGAAAAAAAAACAAAAAAAAACTACACTCTAGACATCATTTGCTTCGTCAGGTTATAAATATCTCAATCTAATTTCATCTTTACGTTTCTTAAGATATTACAATACATGATTTCAACATGGCCCTTCAAACTCCTAAAAACACGCATTCATTCACACAGGCACGCACGCACAGCGAAGAACATGCTCGATATAGATATTGCTTTTTGGAATAAAGTAATACTATATCACGAAAAACACAGTCATGAAGATAAAATAAAAAAGATGTAACTGATATGGTTATATACATCCTGAAATCAATATTATGACATTTAGAAAGGGTTTCTTTTTCTTTTTTTTGCTGGTTTGAGCGCCACGTTGAGCATGAGGAAGAAGCATCCGGAAGGCTCGTTCAGCACAGGGAAGAAGTGGCTCAGATTCAGGTGGAGCTGTGGCCAGGTGTGGGATAATCCCACATCCACATTTTAACAGGACATAAAAACCCACCCAGAGCTGAACAGGAACACATTAACAAAAGTCTGCGGCACACAGTTTGGCTCCCTTTTAAATGGGGAGTTTCACCAGAAAAAAAAAAAAATATGACTGATTATCTGATCAGTCTCCTGTTATGTCAACCTTATACTTTAGATGTCAGAGGTGTCCTAACCCACCCAATCCCAGTTGTTGTAGTAGCAATGAGCCCAAGTCAAATAGGTGTGCTGTGGATGAACGACGCAACATAAAAAAAAAACTTGCATCTTTTTTCCTTTTTAGTCTTTCTATAGTGGAGAGAGCCAAAGAATAACTCATCATTGGGATTCAGTTTGACTCAGTCACAAGATTTTAAGCAAGATTACCTTGTCATCTTAACTAACCAAATATAAAAATCACATTATTTAACCCGCTTTGAGTCCCAGCACCCAGACAGGAACTTCACAAGGGGAGGAGACCAGAGGACCCCCACTCCCGCGAGTGGCGAATCGGTTGTCCGCAGGAAGGCGGAAGCTCCACTGAACACCTGGAGCGAGATGCTTCCCCTCAGCCCTCCGACAAAGGCAGGCAGGCGGTGGGGAAAACGTTAAGGCCGACTACGTTGCAACTTATAAGGAAAGGAGACGGTCTGGAACAGAGTAGAATATTCTAAAATAGAAAAACAAGCTCACAGCGCATGAAAGATCCAAGATAATAAATAAAGGACAGAGGCAATCTGGATAATAATATTTCAATAGCAAACTGTTGAAAGCGACAGTGACCAAAAAAAAAAAAAAAACTTGCGATAATAAAAGGCGGTCTTGTCTTTCTGTCTCCCTCAGGCCGGGAATCATCTCTGGTCCACGTTTACAGGCATTCGGCAGGCATGTCAAGTACCTGGGTCAATCGCGCATCTCGGGGCCAGCCACGCAGCGAATTGTCACGGTTTTGGTACCTAATTTCTAAAAGAACTACAGCAATAAAACATCCCACTTCTCCCTGCACCCCCCACCCCTCTGATTGATGTGGGGGCCGAACAAGGCCCCATGAAACATTCTTCACATAAAACCCACAATTATTTTTCCCCACGAGTGTGTCCAAATTCAAATTTAAGATCACATTTTTATGATGGCAACGGTGAGGAAGTGCAGGATAAGGTGTCGTGTCCGCCAGTCTCTCAGTGTCGCTCAAAGTCGGCACAATCGGAGGACCGAATGGGAAGGTCAAATCTTCGGTCCTTGTAATACGCAAATCTCCTTGGCAGCATTGGTGCACATGAAACACCGTTACATCTCCGTAACCTTTACAAACCTCATTTCTAGGGTTCAGACATCCAAGCAGTGATAACATCGGTCCGCCCAAAGTGCTTCAATGTAAATGTATGCCCAAGACAAAATAATAATGGAAATATGTAATTTGATGATTACGTCAAATACATTCAAATATGGAAACAATCAGCCAATGCCTAGCCTTTTGAACCTCTATATCAGAAAATGAGTGATTGGTTTTGTCTGTTTACTCATCTTTGCTCTTCCCACTAGAAGTACAAGAACAACAAAGCGGAAATTTAAGAATCTCGGTAAAAAGGTGCAAACTAATACAATATAGCTTTAATTTAAAATGTGACACTGGCAAAGCGTGTAACCTACAGCATCATTCTCAAGTGGGGGGAGGGGGGGGAGGGATTATGAGTGTCACCTTTGCCCTTTGAACCCACAGAGGAACCAGCCTTAAACGATGGCAGGCACTTGAATGACAGTTTGTTTTTGTTTGTCCAGGAGGTCCAGTGAGACGCGCATCCTCACAGTGTGTCGGGGGGGGGTAAGAACGAGGGGTGAAGCGGCTTCGGGTTGCGCCTCTCAGGACTCCATCTCATCTCCGTCGTACACCGGCGGCTCGAAGCTCACCACCTCCTCGTAGGTCAGCCCTGTTGGCCCGGCGGGGAAGATGAAGGTCAACGAGACACCGCAACACCCCGCAGTGCACCTCACCTCAAAAACATGCTTTTCCCAGGGACAGGAGTGTTCGTACTTAACATCATCATAACAATCATTTCTGCAGGCATTACCCCTCCCAGTTGTAAGATTGCCATGTGGCACACGCAACCTTTTTAACCAGTCAGAATGACTGCCATACTATTGTTTTGAGTCCCGATTAAAACCCTGCTGAATTCTCAATTTTCTCAACCAAAGCCAAAACCCCGTGGTGGAGCCACTTTCATATTGGGCTTGGGACTGAACGGGTTAATTCTGTTGGTACAAATTGTTATTTTCTTTATGCTTTATTTAAACAGCTAGGTACCCCAAAAGTCTCTTGCACAGTGATGACCTGGTGAACAAAGTGGGAAGGAATGCAAGGGATCATGGGATGCCAATATAGCGGGTGATTAGGTGGCCAGGTGGAGAGACAGTGCTTTGTGGGAATTTGACGGTGACACCAGGGTAAACACTGCAACTTTTCCAAAATGAGCCATGGAGTCCTTAATGACCACGGTGAGTCAGGCAGGTTTAATGTCTCTTCATTCGATTGCCCGATTTATTGATTCGTCAAAAGCCTTTTTGAGACAGTAAATCACACTTCTTTTAGAGAAGCCAAAGTCAATTTGGATAGCAATGCCTGAAAGTGGATCAGCATACAGACAGAACATAAGCGATAGACACGGATGGGTACTAGGGTAGCTTTGCAAAAGCATACCCCAGGGTTCTATATTAGGTGCGTTGCGGTTTACACATATGATTGGGGCTCATTCATTTCAAATCGTTCTGTTCATTTCTGTTGATACTATCATTTACACAACCCTCAGTAAATTTACAGGCTGATTTTAACCCAGTCAAGGCAAATGATATGCTCTTTAGTACATCTTAAGAGAAACATTGTAGAAATGTTTATATCCAAACTACTGATTGTTTCCAAATTCTGAGAAGCCATTGTTATAAGTATTTAAGTAGCTGGTTAGATGAAAATTTCTCTTTTAAAATACATGAAAAGTTGGTGAAAAAGCTGAAATATAAATTGGGTTTTTTTCTACAGGAACAAAAAGGGCTTTTAGATTAGAAGTTGTTCAAAAACATCTTTATCTGAAATCTCTTATGCTGATATAATCTATATGCATGCTGCTGCCAGTACCCTCAAACTTACTGATGCAGTGCATTACAGTGTAGTCAGCTTTATTACTGGTGATAATGTCAGAACACACACTGCACATTGCAGGAGAAAGTAGTAATGTTAGAAAAGCTCCCATTTTAGATCCGTTCCCTTTTTCAGCTTAAACCTACTGGGCGGTATACTTGCTCTCAGGAAGCGGTTGCTCTCTATAATCCCTGTATGAATACTGAATTAGGGAAGACTTCCTTCGCCTTCTATGCACCTTTGGAATGGAATCAGCTACAGGTTACCCTCAATTTAGGCAAACTGATTAGCATCAAGGGCTTTCATGGTTCTTTTGAACCCCATCTACATCAAACAGCCAACTTTAGAAGAGACAAGGCGGTTTTCTAACGTTTTTTCATAGCGATGTGCACTGTCCAGTTTCTGACCGTCTGCTCTCATTGGCTGGCCCTTCAAGTCTCATCTCAAGTTGACCGTTTTCTGCTGGAAAAATGACAGTTCATCAGCATCATCATCATGGCGGCGATTGCGAGACTCACGTTTCCACTCCTCGATCTCCAGCTCGCGGCTCTCGAAGCTCTGGTCGTAGGGCTCAGCCTCGGGCTCGTCTTCCGGGTCGTGGTACTGGGCGAAGTACGGGTGGGCCAGCGCCTGAGCAGCCGTTATCCGCTTGTCCGTGTCCAGAACCAGCATCTTCTCCAGTAGGTCCACCGCTGCCAAGGAAAGGGCTCTGTTCAGAGGCAGCCATCTTGCTGACACTTTTAAACACCCACACAGTGTTCTGGTAGCCTATCTCCAAGTATTTTTTGGTCTTGATTGAAGCATGTGACCCATGTCAATTATTAGCCACACCTGTCGGAAGACTAGAAGAACTGTCGTTTTGTACCTTGTCTTTAGTGCAGTGCCATTTCAAAAACACCACTAAGGGCTTATTTTGCATCTGAAGGCTCCAGACTTTTTATTTTTGATGTAAACACACACTACTCTAAAATGAAAGCAGCACACACAATTATGCCTTAAAGGTACAATAGGTAAGATTTTGGTGTTAAAACATTGTTGCAACATTGTGTCGCTGTACAATAATTCAAGGCCATTGGTTGAAAATTGGTTCCAATTGCCACAGTCAATGGCGTGTGGGGGTTCAATGTCAGTGACCACAGTGTTTCCCAAATGAGGGTTGCTTTATTTTTAAAAACGACAGGAATGTAAGCAATATTCAAACAATTAACATTTTGCTTCTTTTATTAATAAGTTCATCTCTCAGAGGTTCACTGCAACTCGCCAAAGAAAACCCGCACTACTAAGGGTGTACTATCCGCTCTACTGGACGCATACTATCCAAAACCACGCTCTAAGGGGCGTGTAGTATCCAAAACCCGCTCTACTGGGCTTGTAGTATCCAAAACTCGCTCTACTGGGCTTGTAGTATCCAAAACACACTCTACTGGGCGTGTAGTATCCAAAACCCGCTCTACTGGGCGTGTAGTATCCAAAACCCGCTCTAGTGGGCGTGTAGTATCCAAAACCCGCTCTAGTGGGCGTGTAGTATCCAAAACCCGCTCTAGTGGGCGTGTAGTATCCAAAACCCGCTCTACTGGGCTTGTAGTATCCAAAACCCGCTCTAGTGGGCGTGTAGTATCCAAAACCCGCTCTAGTGGGCGTGTAGTATCCAAAACCCGCTCTAGTGGGCGTGTAGTATCCAAAACCTGCTCTTCTGGGCGTGTAGTATCTAAAACCCACTCTACTGGGCATGTAGTATCCAAAACCCGCTCTAGTGGGCCTGTAGTATCTGCTCTACTGGGCGTGTAGTATCCAAACCACGCTCTCCTGGGCATGTAGTATTCAAAACCTGCTCTACTGGGCGTGCAATACCCGCTCTACTGGGCGTGTAGTATCTGCTCTACTGGGCATGTAGTACCCTCTCTACTGGGCGTGTAGTATCCAAAACCTGCTCTACTGGGCATGTAGTATCCAAAACCTGCTCTACTGGGCGTGCAATACCCGCTCTACTGGGCGTGTAGTATCTGCTCTACTGGGCGTGTAGTATCCAAAACCTGCTCTACTGGGCATGTAGTACCCTCTCTACTGGGCGTGTAGTATCCAAAACCTGCTCTACTGGGCATGTAGTATCCAAAACCTGCTCTACTGGGCATGTAGTACCCTCTCTACTGGGCGTGTAGTATCCAAAACCTGCTCTACTGGGCATGTAGTATCCAAAACCTGCTCTACTGGGCGTGTAGTATCCAAAACCTGCTCTACTGGGCGTGCAATACCCGCTCTACTGAGCGTGTAGTATATGAACCCCGCTCTACTGGCCGTGTAGTATCCGAACCATGCTCTAATGGGCGTGTAGTACCCGCTCTACTGGGCGTGTAGTATCCAAAAGGCTGCCCCCACAGACATGATGCAAGTTCTCCCATTAACAGTGCCATGTTAGGTTCTGCAGAGTAGGTGCAAGAATGTTAAGGGAGCACACTGCTAACTACATAAACCGAGCACTCAAGTACATGAACCACTTAAGTCATTACGTGCGTCTCAGATAAAAACAGGAGAAATTCTTAAATTTGAAGTAAGCAGTGGTAATTATTAAATTAGTAATGAATGACATTCTAAATTGATTCACTGTAAGTGTTCATTTGTAACAAACTAAAAATGAAACTTCACAATTGACTGATCAATGCTGAAATCCCCAAAGAAACTTCAAACAAAACTTGGGTAAACTCCAAGGGTAAGTTTTTAACTTATACTAAATGTTGTAAGATGTTGAACTGCTTCTCAGCTCAAAATGAATTATGGAAAAATATAACTGTACAGCATTGCACAAACCACTAGAAAAAAAATTACTTTAATAGCATTTTAATAGTGAGCAGACTACACCCTGCACAGAGACACAGATACAGACAGTTCCACCCCCACCCCCCTCCTCCTTACTCTGGCAGAGCCACACACTGTTCTAAGGCCGGACAAACAGAGGAGGGTCACATGACCCAGCTTACCCAATGGGTTCGCTCCAATGAAGACGTCAGCAAAGTTCCTCTTGGGCATTTGTGGCAGTGAGTTGATGTAATTCCTCGCCTGGGGGAAGGGGGGGGGGGGAATTTAGCACTTCCAGTCCCCAAAATGACAAGACGACTCATCAAGAATCACAGGCAGGCTACATATTTTCTCCCGAGGGGGTTACTCAGTCGCGATAAAAGCAAGAGCGACAATCATAATGAGAAAAAAACAAAAAACAAAAACATAAAACCCATGAGCTGAAATGCAGTGACTCGAAGTTATTGCCGTTCCTAGACGACGGCGACTGTGAGCGCGTGTGAACAGCGGGTCAGGGCTGGCGCGCCCGAGAGAGATGCTGGTCAGAGACAGAGCGAGACAGACTTCAGCAGAGCAGGAGGAAAGACAGGTGGGCCTCACAGGCTGCAAAAACTCCACACAGTAAACAAAACCCCCAGAAGCTCCAATCATCAAGCGTCCCACTCTCCCTGGGCGTGACCGTCGTCAGATAAGGCCGAGAGTGGGACGCCGAGGCCCGGTCTATTTTAAGGAGCTGGATTTTCGGTGCGTGCAGTTAAGAGGGCCCCCCGGGGCCGTCATCGCCGTGCAGGCTCGGTCGTCGAGCGAGAGGCTCTCACGTGCCCGTGGAAACTTCACTTCAACCCCGCTAGCGTGCCGCAAGCGGCCGCCACAGCACAAAAAGGGGCCAGGCGAGCACTTAGCGTTGTTGGCGGACCGCTTCCATTACCGAGCAGGTTTTTGCAGTGCATTGTGGGAGGTTAGCAGAGACACCACACAGCTCAAATAGGGCTCAGGCATTGGGAGGGGGTGGAGGTGGGGAGGGGGCGGAGGTGGGTCTGATAATGACGGGACTTCTCGCATGAAAAATGAGGGCGATCTAGGAGACGGAGATCTACGTGGCGCATTACACTGAAGGGAAAGGCAGGACTTTTCAGTGCGTCCACCAACAAAAAAAAAAAAAAAAAAAAAAGTGTTGTCACACCTTTTCCCTTGCTGAAAATGTATTGTGCAAACCGCCCTTTCAAAGACACTTCAAATGCGCAAGAGACCAAAAATAAATCTACGCATCCTCATTTTCCAACGTTCCCTTTCACGATGGTTGCTCCACACAGACGAGGGTCGGACACTACAGGTTAGAGCGGAGAACGGACCCAGTAACGCACGGACGCACGCACGCACGCACGCACACACACACGGCTGACCCTCGCACAAAAACACAATTTACTAGACTAGACTAGTGAGGACTAGGAACCCAGGTAGTAACGGAATGAAAATATTTCAGTTGGGAGTTTTTTTCTCTCTTTTTTTCTCCCCATTCTGGGCATGGAGATTTGATGCGATGACCCCCCAAAATCAATTGACGAGACCCCCCCAAATCAGAGAAACAGGGTTTTAACACAGGTGGGGGGGGTGTCCTGCTCACCTCGTGGCTTGGCATCCTGCTTATTAGCGAGGCGGGGGGTGTTCCTGTGAGGCGCATTATCTGCTGAAGCTGGTTTATATCTACGGAGCTGGGGTCAAGGGCCGTTCAGCACACAAGTTAAACAAGCAGTGGATTCAGACAGAAATAACACGCCTCCCATGCACCGTCCCTCAACGTCCAAACTGACGCGAGGCCCTGTTAATGAGGAGGGGGGGGGGGAGTTGTAATGCGTAATAATCGCAACCATGTATTTTTTGGGGGAGGTGGGGCTTGGAAAAGAAAGGGGGGGAAAGTCAAGAAGAAAAATAAAAAGACATCAGTTCGAGCAAAGCGTGCAAGGTTAGAACTGCGTCAGAGAGAGAGAAGACAAACGTGCATTTAGTTCGAACGGAGAGCATGTAGAGGAGCACGAGGAGAAACACAGCGATCGTTAGAGGAAGCCAGGCTCAGCCCACCGATTAGGAGCGCCGCACAGCTATGGAAAGATAAGCACGTTAGTTTTTATTTACTTCCCTCTCTGACCGAATCCCCAAATGTCAGTTTCCCCACCACAATTCTATCCCAATTACGGCATCACACCAAGAAACCAAGGTCGGGGGTCCTTCCACCTTCCACTGTCCCACCCGGCAGCCCACCACCACCCACAAAAACCCACAACCCAAAGGAAAGGAATGAGTTGCAGAAGCACACAAATGGATCTGTTGCTATGGTAAAGGGGTCGGGGAACGTTACCAGGTCTCGCCTTAGCGTTAGGGAGAAGGGATAAAAAGGAGCAAACGAAACAGGCAAAAAAACCAAACAAACTGAAAACTCACAGACTCTGAAGATATTTTCATCAAGAGCTCGGGCCCTGGTGTTCCGACGAGCAGCATTATTAGCTTCAACTGATCAATATCTACGAACCCAGCATAAAGGAAAATGGCGGGGAGGAGGGGGGGGAGCCACTGGAGAGGGAGGGCTGGTTCAGGAAGAGCGGTGAACACAGTCACTGCAACGGTTTCATATTACAGGAGCTGGCACACGGTGACGGGGAGCAGGAGACCTGAGCTTATGAGTTCATGGTCACCACGGGAGTTCACTCCTGCCCCTGAGAGAGCTGGACGGCGGGTTGCTCCACGTTTTAACCTTAAAATCGGTGGACATTTTGGACACACGAAACCAAGTGAGAAGAGTTAACTGACCTGCTGGGAAAATAAACAGCTCAAGCTAGGGTTTGAAACAGCTGGTAGGTGGTTGACCAGCTACCAGCTCAGACAAGCTACGAGCATTAGCTGGCTGACCAGCTCCCAGCAAGATGATCTTGGTTGAACAGCACATGCCCAGCTAAACTAGCTTAAAAACTGAGCTGGCATAGCTGGGTGTGCAATCAACTACCTTGCAATCCATCGGTATAGATGGAGAGCAAGAACGTGCACGCCCAGTGGTTCTCCAAAGGCAAGAGTGAATACCATTGACCAGAGGACCAAACCATTTGAAAGGAAGAATAGAAAAAGAACACAAAAACTGGCTTCCTCTTACTTCTCCTCCCACTTCCTCTATTAGCACTACGTTCAGCAGCAGAGGAAATGGCGGCTCTCAAGGATTACGGAGATCAGCTCACATGCAGTTCTCCACATTTCAGAGCTCGCTGGCACACACACTGCGAAATTACTGCCGAGTGACTCGACAAACCAGTGAGAGATACTTAAAGGCCCACACCAGTGAGAGATACTTAAAGGCCCAAACCAGTGAGATACTTAAAGGCCCAAACTAGTGAGAGATACTTAAAGGCCCACACCAGTGAGAGATACTTAAAGGCCCAAACCAGTGAGAGATACTTAAAGGCCCAAACCAGTGAGAGATACTTAAAGGCCCAAACCAGTGAGAGATCCTTAAAGGCCCAAACCAGTGAGAGATACTTAAAGGCCCCAACCAGTGAGAGATACTTAAAGGCCCAAACCAGTGAGAGATCCTTAGGAAGCAGAGGGGGAATTAGTCTCAAAAATCCTACGTCACTGCTTTTTGCGATGTATTTTTTCTATACTAAATCCAGGAAGAGAAAGCTGAAGCGTGTGAGCCTTTAATAATAAATATCAGTGCCATTGACCTCTGAACTGCAGAAACCTGCATGCCCACACAACACTTTCATCCCAGTAGCCCCACACAGGCATTGTCCTGCCCAATTTTCCAACAGACCTGGGCCTAACTATTATTTTAACTCCTTTTCCTTTCAGAATTCTGCAGGTAACTACCAATTCTTCAATGAGACTTTTCAGCATGAAAGTCTTCTTTGGCGCATAACATGTAAAATGTACAGGGAGTTAGTGACCAGCATCCAAGTATTTTTAAGTGTTTGAAATGCACATTGCACCTAGGTCTACTTCCAAAGATGCCATTTACTCTATTAGTGCTGGCAAAACTGGAAAACACACCAGCAGACACTAAATAACTGTCAAAAACTACAAGTTACTAACCAAGATGAGCAATCACATGACAGAAAAATGTCTGCCTCACTACAGAATGTAGGCACAAGCTATTTATACTGTACCTGGGTGTTGTTTGCACTCATGTCATAACAAATACTTCAGTTTACAGCAGCTTCACAACGAGCAACATGCTGCCCAGAGATAGCCCATGGCAAGTCTCTCAGCCTCGTCTGATTGGCTATGAGAAAATCATCAGTGGCAAATCAGAGAAGGCGGCACATGCACCAGTAATCAGGAAGAGGACTAAAATTTCAGCATGTACAGTACTGTGCAGAAATCTTAGGCACCCTAGACTTTATTATATATATGTTTCTTTTCTTTTTTGTGTGTTAGTATAAAATAACACATTTGAGATTTCCAAATATTCATTTACAAAAGATTTAACTTTACAGAGAGATTTTTGTATTTAATTTTTTTTTTAAGTTACATATTACTGTAAGCAATTTACTACTTTTCACATAAAAACTTGATCAAGGCAGTCTGAGATCAGAAGCAAGGAGCCAACCAAAGTCTGGAGAAGAACTGTGGCAAGTTCTCCAACATGCTTGGAACAACCACTGTCTGAATTGCAGGACAGCGTTGGCTATCTCAGAGAAGTGATGCAGTTTTAAGCCGAAGAGTGGTCACAAAAAATTAATACTATTCTGCCAAATTGAACTATTCTGCCAAATTACTAAAATGTAATGTGAAATGTATAGTATGTTTATTTTGGACCTTTCATTGAATTATTTTTGAAAGAATCTTATCTGTACAGAAGGTTATACAGGTGCCGAAGACCTTTGCTCAGTCCTGTACTCGCCTGAACTTGGTATGAACACAGTCTGTGACTGTTCACATAAAAAGATTTATCAAAAAAAGACTCTCTGAAACAGTTGGGCAACCATGGTAACCGACATTACACCTGCATGATATTTGAGGTATTAAAGTCCAATACAGCTACATAAGGGACTGACATACATATTAATTGTACAGCGCTTTGGATAAAGGCGCTATATAAATGCCAACCATTTACATTTACATTTACATACGCTTTCATAACCCTCAGGATGAACTAACATTTATCAGTCTCCATTACGTAGCAGTATTGGGCTTGACCACCCAAATATCCAGCAGTTGTAAAATCAGTTACAGTGGAATTGGCCAGATACAGAATGATTAAAAAAAGAAAAGAAAAGAAGAAGTGATTGTGCAGAAACCGTTTTGGCACATGCTGAAAGCAAGGGGAAAAGGTGAATGCGCGTCCTTTAAAAGATAAAGCATTGATAATTAGTCGGTCACAAACACACAACCCTGTGCCTGCCTGCTCAGAACAGCTGTGTCAGTAAATGTGGTTGGCAGGGGAAGAGAAAGAGAGGCCGCAAAGCAGCAGCAAGTGCACTTAGTGAAGGAAGCAGTGTGGTCAACACTACTGAGCAAGGAGAGAGAGGTACAGAGAGAGGGAGAGGGGGAGGGGAGAGAGAGAGAGAGAGGGAGAGGGAGCCAGGGCAAAGAGGGAAAGAGGGAGCCAGGGCAAAGAGGGAAAGAGGGAGAGGGGAGAGAGAGAGGGAGAGGGGGAGGGGGAGAGAGAGAGAGAGAGGGAGGGAGGGAGGGAGAGGGGGAGGGGAGGGAGAGAGAGAGAGAGAGAGAGAGGGAGCCAGGGCAAAGAGGGGGAGAGGGAGAGGGGAGAGAGAGAGGGAGAGATAAAGAGAGGGAGAGATACAGAAAGAGATAGAGATAGAGACATGGAAAGATAGGGCACTGGTGGCTCACCAGAAGGCCTTGCATGCAGCCCCACACCCAAAGCCAATGTCCCTGCAAGCCAGAAGCAGAGTTCAGAGAGCGCACACACCTATATCACATGACAGGGGGCAAGAGTCCCTGAGAGTGGGCACACCCATATCACATGACAGGGGGGGGGCAACCCCTTCAGTTCCTGAGAACACACACACCATATCACACACCTTTAAATATACAAGAAACACCCTCCTACTCAAATACCCAATGCAGTCACTCAAATATGCAAATGAATAGATAACAGAAAAACAGGTACACTTACCAAATTATAATAATACAAACAAATACATAAAGAACTAAAGCCAGACAGACAGATTTTATCTGACCCTTTAAGCAGAGAAAATATTTCCCATACAGGCAAGTTACAAAACATACACAGCAATATACAGTGCACTAACCACAGTGCCATTCCCTCTGTATAACACAATCAATGTACCAAAACATTCTGAACCATTCATTACCCAACCAGTTATTCAGTTGGGTAATCCCCGATCTGTTAAGGGGGAAAATCCATTGCCTGAAATTAATATTCGACAGGAGAAAAGCAAGTCATTAGATTCCTGAATCCATCAAAGATTTGCTTTTCCAACAAGGCAATGCCTTCGGAATACAAGGAAAATCGAGTAACACTTCAGTTGAACCAAGGCTGATGGAACACTGTCATACACGTGACACAACAGCTTTCACAAGGTGGCATAACAGATGATGTCAGTTGATGTCAAATGTAAATGCTACGACCGATAAAACGTACAGATAAAAGTATGGCGGTTGTATGTCATTTGACATAACCAGACGTCACCAGTTATGCCATCTGGCGACAGCGGTTATGTCACGTATGACGGTGTGATGTCAGCCTTACGGGCAGGCGTTACCCAAACGTTTTATTGTTGATGTGTGCTGTGAAGCTGCAGAAACGCTGTCGCCGCGGTTACCCTCGCGATGGTATCTGACGCTCAGCTCGGGCGAAAAGGCAACACAGGAAATAACAACCCCCCCACCGTTCCCCGACCATTTAGACGCCCAGCCGAACAGAGAGAGACCAAACTCCAGACGCCCAGACTGTCCTACAGGGTGACCCAGTGAAAACAACCAAGAAAAATGAAGGCTTGGAAGAGGAGGGGATTTCTGTTCCAAATTCAACCCCTCGCGCTTTACACTGCCCAAAGACACGGATCTCAGATCAGCCCACGCGCCACACAGAGCAGCTGGCTCCTCAGGAAACCGTGTTCTGGGCAGGTCTGGGGTCTGCACTGAAACAGCAAATCACAAACTGAATAAGAACCAACCAATGCTCTGAGAAGATTTTGTTTTTGTTGGTTAGCGGAGTTGTTTAGACTGGCTTTCTGAATTGGGCGGGGCGAGAATGGGGCGGGGGTGGAGGCACAGGAAGCCCAGGAGGACTTCCATCTCGTGACAGCAGGTTGCGCTTCACGCTCAAAGCAAAATGGCCGATATTCCAGCCCTGGGGGTGTCCACTGTGTGGAGGGGCTGGGGGAGGGAAGAGGGGGCGTTGCTGGGGAAACCGCACCAGGTGACCACTGGCCCCTGTGGTGATGGAGCATGCTGTATGGGGCCACTCCCCCCCATTCAGAACGAGCGTCTTCATGCCGCGGGGGACCGTGGCGCCACCACGGTCAGAACAGAACCACAGAACCACAGAAGGATACGGTCGGTCCCAGGGAACAGCGTCCGCCCGGTGAGGAGCTCAGCCATGATGCAGCCCACAGACCAGATGTCCACTGCAACACAGACACATACGCACAGAGACGCGCACAGAGACACGCGCACAGAGACACGCGCACACACACGCAGAGACACACGCACACGCACAGAGACACACACACACAGAGAGACACACGCACACACACAGAGACACGCACACACACAGAGACACGCACACACACAGAGACACGCACACGCACAGAGACACGCACAGAGACACGCACAGAGACACAGACACGCACACAGAGACAAACACACACACAAACACACACACCGAAAAGGTGAGAAACATTGACAAAAGAAGGAAAAACTAAATTACAACTTTATCATATATTAGAATTGGCTATTACTATTTTTTATGTAATTTAACAGAACAAAGTGCAACTTGGGCATGCAACTCAAAAGTTAAAAGTTAGATTCCTAGCTCAGGCACTGGGTACTGTTAAGCAAAGTGCTTAATCTGAATGTCTTGTTTATATAAAAACACTAAACGGTGTACATCATGCTAAAATGAGGCCGACTATAGCCTAGTGGCTAAGGTTAAGGTGGCTAAGTGCCTGGGACCCGGAGAGGTTTGTGGTTCAAGCCTGGAGCAGCCACAATAAGATCTGCACAGCTGCGGGGCCCTTAACACCAGAGTGCTCCCGGGGGGACTGTCCCCTGCCTCGTCGAATGAATTGTAAGTCGCTTTAGATAAAAGCATCAGCTAAATAATTAATGACTTATTACTGAAATGTGAACGGAATGCATATTTGTTCGGTTCACAGTGTTCCCAGCACTTTTGGCACTTTTGGCACAAGCAACTTTAAGACGGCCTCGAACAGTGACTGGTGCCAAATAGTCAAGATGCATCACATTCTCTTCTGCAGATATGCAATTAAAAGCACTTAAGTTAATGATCACTAATTACCGCAGCACTTATAAAAGACGCCTTAAAAGGTTTCTCAGAAGGGCTTTGGCTGCAGAAAAATGAAATATAACTGGACTAAACTGAGATTGAAACTAACATGTTGTTGACAACAGTCAGCTGGCCGGTTACATGAAAAACAAACTTGAAAAGACAATTCTAACAAGAGCAAGCTGATTACATGTTTACGTAATGCATCTAAATGTATAAATATTTATGCATCTAAAATACAGCATAACGCAAGTCTGTCAGTGTCACTAACAGAATTCGTTTTTTCACATAATTCTTCACAGTAAAATGTTTGGCACATCCGAAAAGTCTAACAAAAATAACTTGAGTCAGATTCGTTTAACAGCAATTCTGGCAGACAGGCAAATTCTCAGCGTGACGAGGCAAGCAAATTTAGTCCACACACAGTAGTCCACACACAGTAGTCCACACACAGGAGCTTTACAAAGAGTGCCCCCTGGTAAAGCATCCCTCTGATGCGAGTGTGATGTCTGCAGTTCCTCCAGTTTATAATTTTACAGGTGAAGTGTGCGCCTATGTGCTCTCCCCCACCAGAGCATGTGCATGGAAAGACAGACAGATACAGAGACAGACAGACACAGGCACACACACATACCTGTCATGTTGTAGTGCATCCAGTTCAACATGATCTCAGGAGCGCGGTACCACCGGGTCGCTACGTAGCCTGTCATCTCATCGTCAGTGTGCCGGGCCAGCCCAAAGTCCAGGATCTGAAACGGACGCAGACGGCAGGCATCCTGAACACACGGACAGGACCTGGGGAACACTGTTATCCTGGAGCGGAGATTCGGCGGAATTCGGCACCACCGAATTCACAAGCGAATCCGCAAACAGAGGAAGCTCTATAAAATCTCCAAACTCAGGTCAAATGCTGATCCACTGAATACATGTTATTTGATATTTAATAAAAACTGACATGGTGCAGTCAAGTTTTCACCAGGTCAGATATGTAGGTTTTACCATGTAAATACCACAGCTCAACACTTCACACGACAGGGGAAACCTGTACTTTGAACATACATACTTTGAAAGTATCTACACAGTACTAAACAGCTCAATGTCTTGGACAAATCTGACGGGTCATTCCGTCAAAATTCGACAATTGTTTGGGGTTATCACTCCAATTTTTCTCAAACTTTGTGTAAATGTTTCTTAGATATTCAGTAGAGAACATGGAAAACATTAGCCTCGTTGGATTTGTCGTTCTAGAGATATTGGCTCTCAAAAAAAGGGGGCAGGGGGTGGCACCCAAAAGTCATACATACTCCTCTGTGTATGTATCTCTGTACAGCATGTTGTAACTGTTTCCTCACGTCGCGACACTTCCAAACGTGTGGACATTTTTAGCTCCGTTCTTATCTGGACCTGAACTTCAAGCAGCGGAAACTTAGGGAAGCGTTAAGACATTTCCTGTCACTCTTTTCGCAACAGCCTGTCCTTCTCTATTTAAAAAAAAAAGCTGCTCACCAGCTGCAATAAGGAAATAAGTCTTGGATTTAGCCATTCTGCAACAAGGCCATTCTTCAGGGCCGGTCTAGCCTTCTGCAGGGAGCGTGTGTTAGCGGGTCCGCGTAGGGGTTGTGCGGAATGTGTGGCATGCGGGAAGGCAGCTAACCGCGTCCGCGAAGACTGTGTCACGCACCTCCCCAGGAATCTAAAAAGCGCGTAGTTACCAACCATTGCCCACGTGCCGCTCGCAGACGATTGGTCGACGGGCGCCGTGACGTGGCATAACGGTCATTCGCGTAAAGTCAGAGAACGTCTCGATGTGAATTTCAAAGAACAGATACGGAGCCGGTTTGATTAGAGGCAGGCTGAAGAGGGTTCAGCATACCAGCGTTCTTTATCAGCACATAAAAAAATAAATAAAAAACTTTTTACTTCTCATTACGCGGACTGTGCAACCAGCCCCACACAACGCGAATCTCTCTATGCAGAAGAATAAAACGGCCCTAACCCTCCGGTTCGACCCCTCCAATATCCCCCCTTACCTTCAGTTCACAGTCCTCGTTCACAGCCAGGTTGCTGGGCTTCAGGTCCTGTAGAGGGCACAAGGCAAACTTTCGTCACCTTGCTGCTATTAGCAAAGCACAACGTGACGTTTCGTCACCTTACCATTATTAGCAAAAGCACAGCGCCACAACACGGGGTGAGCTATGCAACTTCTCTACATCAAAACCCCTGCTTACAGAATCACGGCCAGTTCCTCAATTCGCTGAAACAGCGCTCGTGATGGGACACAAACCACACCCAGCAGCTTCCTCTCTCTGGGAGTCAGATTCTGCTTTATAAACGGTGGGTATGGGCCAAACGTTTACCCGCAAAACTACTAAGAACAAGGAAATGTTCTTGCGCGCTGTCAACACGAGACACTAAGAAGTACTGTAGGCGTTAACAGGACAAAGGAGAAACACACTGCAAAAACGAAATACATCGGCTGCCCGTGAAGGCAGCCCAAACTTCTAACAAAACAACACGTGAACAGAATATCACAACAGTACACGTGTGTAAAGAGAGCAAGAGCTATCTTAGAATCCGCAAAGCTTTTAGACGGCTGATCCTTTTAATCCATCTGAATGCTGATTTTATTTGCTTCTCAACAAACAAAGGGCCAAGAGGATATCTATGGTAGGCTCCATCTCGCCGCAGATGTAGCCTAGTTCCCTTACCGCCGGTCCTATGAGGGGAGAGTCAGCCTCCACCCTCCGCTCTGTGTGTTTATAAACGGCTGTAAAACCACAGCGGTGGGCCAAAGCGCAGTCACGCAAGGGCCTAGTAAAACACAAAATGGATGCCGGTCGGCTCGGCCTCGGCTCCGGTTGGTGTTTGCACAGGGAGGGGGTTTGGAGCGAGCCGACGGCACGGCCATAAACGGGCGTTAATAATAAAAACAAACAGCGGGCCGCATTAAGGCAGCACGTCTGAGAGAGAGATTTATGGCACTTTCTCCCCCGGGAATCAATATGGACGCAGAGCCGTAAACGCCAGCTCGAGACGGCGGGACTTACTCTGTGGATGATGTCGGCGGAGTGGATGTACTGAAAGAGAAGGAGAGAGAAGCTGGTCAAACGGATGTTCGAAAAAGAGGGTCTGGGCTCGTGCAGGTTAGGAAGCGGCCATCTTAGGCCGTCTTGAAGAACGATAATACAGGCAACTGCTTCCCAAAAGGATAATGAATACAAAGTGAATAACTAAGTATAATTGTATTCAAACAATAACACGACAAATCAGTCAATAATTAATACATTTTTTTTTAAAACAATAAGAAGATTCCAGAAATTCAAATCCAAGTTGGGTCTAAGTATAAAAGGCAAAGTGAGGGCGGAGAGCATTTCCATGGTGACGTGGGAGTGGCCTGACCTTTAACCCCCGCAGGATCTGGTAGATGAGGAACTGAACGTGGTCGTCTGTGAGCTTCTGGCACTTGACGATGTTGTTCAGGTCCGCGCCCATCAGGTGAGTGACGAGGTACCTGCCAGTCAAACCAAACCAACGGGACTCAACTTGAGAGCCTCATTCACATGACAGACACAAGATGGAGACTCTCCTCAGCTGCATCATTTATCATTCAGAATGGGGTGTAGCTACATGCTTTTTGTTGATGGCTGAACAATGCTTTCCCTTTGCCTAACTGCCATTTTGTGTTCGCTGCTAGGCTTTCTGTTTATGATAAAGCGTGCCAATGAAGTGGGAGGTAAATCCACTCTCAGACACACAATACACCGTGCGCAAAATGGATTCATTTGCATGCAAGATGTGTATGAGCAGGGGAACGCACAATAGTCAACATGCATGACTTGCAGGGGAATGTCAGGGACCATCTAAGAATCTCATAAATGTTTGTGGGAGTCTTGGGAGATTGAGTGCGAATGCGTTTAAACGGTCGAAACGCATGGCATTTTAAACACGCTCGTTAAACGTTTCTCGCCGATCGCCAGGAGACGGCTCAGCGTTCTGCCCATTCTCCACGCTCACGCCAGGGGTGACTAGGACTAAGAAATTACGGCCACAAGCAGTACAATTGGACAGGTAAGTTTAAGTTCAAGCTCAGGTCTCTTGTAAATGCGCTCCAGAGATGACTTCCCCTGTAAACAGTCGGCATTCCGGGCAAGGCCCGGATCCCATCCGTCAATCTACTGGTTCATACAACCTATTTGCCACTGCCTAGCAGTGGCCCGGGGAGGGCGTCTAATAAAATTTTACCACTAGGCCGATTACAAGCCAAAACCTCAGGCAACCAGCCTCCAGAGCTCTGAAAGCGTACACCGGAAGCAGAAATAGCTCACCCCTGAAGCGCATAAACCTGAAACTGCATACAAATGAATGCTGGAGCAGAAACAAAAGCTTTGGAACAAGCGTGTGTGCGTTTGTGGCCGTAGTTCCTGGCTAATGCACTTTTCTTCAGAGTCAACAGCTGATTCGGGAAAGTTGGGGGGGGGGGGTACAGCCCTCTCTAATGGCCTTAGCTATTTGCACATTCGGGGGGGGCAGGGGCCGGAAAATATTCGGCAAGCCCCCCCAGCCCTGCAGGGTAAGTGGTTCAGAAGTTGTGGAAGAGGCATTCACAGAGAGTATTCTTAGACCAGGTCCCTGTGCGCACACTCTCCCATTTTACTCCAGTACAAACCGGAAGGTCACAATAACAAAAATAACTTTCCTTCTCCCACAGTTTGAGGCAGGTTTTGTATTTTTGGACCTGCTGAGCCCACTATTAAACCACCCCGGCATTGCTGGTGTGCGTTTGTGTGTGCGCGCGTGTGTGTGTGTGTCCGTGCGTGTGTGTGTGTGTGTGTGTGTGTGTGTCCGTGCGTGTGTTTTTCTGTGTGAAGAAGGCAGGCACAAAAACATATATGTACACACATACACCCAACTTTTTTTGTGGCTGCGTGCATATTTTGTATGTGCATGTTTGCGTGTAGGAGGATGTATGTGCATGTTTCCGTGTGTGGGCGTGCACAGATGCATGCGTGTGCTGCTGTGCGTGCGGTTATATTGACAATGCTTAATATCCATCATAATAACAGAATAACAAGTTGGTAAGAGAAACCAATTCATTTCAGATTTGTCACGATGAAAGTGCACCTTAATACTTGTGATTGTCATGGAACTAGTACATGAAAAAACTGGAAATGGAAACTAACCAACACTTTTGACAGCGTTTGCTACTTTCGAGAGTTTGCATACAGCAAACGGTTCAAAGACACGGTGTGGGAGGAGTTCAAGATGGCCGCAGGTTACCTGGTGCAGCTCGGTGAAATGAAGAGAATTCTTGCTATTGGGAATTTTGGACGCCTTGCAAGATGGCTTTGAATTATCGCTTACATTCCAGCAGATGCGCACGAATTCTGAAACCTGCCTACGTCTCTGCTTTCAGCGTCGCGGAAATGTGCCACCTTTTAGCGGTTGATAACGCGCGCACACCACTGATACAGAGAGATAAGTGCGATACATAAAACATTTCAAAGCAAACAGCTGAGGTGTGACCAAAACACAAAGCACACAGCTGAGCAGAATACTCCCTGGAGAAGGCTGTACTGACACATTAACTCTGCTCTGGCATTTATAAACAGCCAGATACACTGTACACAACTCGCTGTGTTTTCAATCAGGTATAAAGAAATAAAGGCCACAGGCTCATTCTGTAGGAGTGAGAATTGCGTACGGCGCAGTCTCAGTACGACTGCCCACCGCGCATTTCACCAGGGAGGGACGAATAAAGGGCCGATTACTCGGTTAAACTTTAACATCTGAATAGAAGTTCGCTGACCCAATTTCTGACACACCTCTCCATGCCCGGTATGTGCGTTAAGGCCCGGCCTTATTCGGGGCGGACTGGTTTCCAGTTCGCTGATATCCACTGACAGTCGCCTCTGTTCCCGGGAACGCTGCGTCTCCCAAAGTCCTGAACTCACACGGCCTTCGCCCCGGAGCGCCCGACGCTTATCTGAGCGAGAGGAGAGCGCTGCAAACGAAACCGACACTGACGGGGGGGGAGAGGGGGGGGGGTGGAAACCTCCAGCCCAAATATACCCCAACGCGCATCACGTCCCTCCAGTTTCTCTTGGCCCAGATTGGGCACTTATATTTCGACATTGTACTTGATCTTCCTTGGCATTTTTTGGCTGAGGGACCGGTTCTCGTCACGGGACGAGTGCTTCGGTGTGTGTGTGTGGGTCAAGCTGCAGACGGTCAAAATGGAATCTGTTACCGTGGACACCATGGAGGACTGTGTGCAACAGGTCGCCCTGCTTAGATACTGACGTTCTACACACACACACACACACACACTCTCTCTCTCCTCAAGGACACACACAGACACACACACCTACACACTCCTCACAAACACACAACACACACACAAACACACTCCCCTCACGGACACACGCACGCACACACACACACACACACACACACACACACACACACACACACACACACACACACACACACACACACACACACAGAAGTGTGAGGAAGCGTAGGCTGAGTCATCAGCTGCTCACTGAACTTCCTGTTCAAGGACTTTTACCGAACAGCAGCGCGGACTGGGCAGCGGCACTCTGAAGGGGGGGGGGGGGGTGAAGGTGGGTCAGAGAAAGTCAGCAGAGAAAGAGATGCACTCACACGTCGTTGAACTCCTCCAGACTGGTGGCAG
The DNA here is from genome assembly GCF_963514075.1 of Conger conger. NCBI lineage: Eukaryota > Metazoa > Chordata > Actinopteri > Anguilliformes > Congridae > Conger > Conger conger. The sequence continues at coordinate 7,916,113 of NC_083769.1, forward strand.
GTGTGAAGACGTCCAGTAGCCCAATCACCTGCAACACAGAGACAAGAGCACTTTGACCCTTGACCTTTAACCGCCCTGACCTCTGCACGGACAGCGAGGGGCAGAGCCCCCGGAAAACCGTCCAATCAGAGGCATTGCTGACACACCAGTCAATGGGGCCCCGCACTAAAGCAGTTCACCACCTGGGCCTGCACGATGCAATTAATTTAGTTAATTGAAGCTTTGTAACCCATTTTTGAGCATAAACCATCTGCTTGGGGGAGGGATGGCAGAGGTCTGGTGGAGATTGTTGTTGATAATGTGCGAAGTGAAAATTAATGTTAAAAAAAAGACTATTCCAGGGTGTCTCGGTGGCGCAGCCTGTAGAGCACTGACCGCATGCTCATTGCGAACCGCGGCATCAGCGGTTCGAATCCGACCGTCTGACATTTGTCGCATGTCTTTCCCTCTCTCGCTCCCATTCTTCCTGTCTCTCTATACTATACTGTCCAATAAAGCTGAAAAAGGCCGAAAAAATATCTAAAAAAAAAAGAAAAAAAAAAGACTATTCCACCAGAATTTCACTTACTACAGAAATATTTTTTTTAGACTGACATGCACTTTATTTATTTTTTATTACGCAACAGAAATTTGACCTAGATTTCCCTGTAAGAGGAAGAAGTTGTTCCCCTCGAACCGAGCTGCGTGTAGAATTGAGCAACACTGAAAGGGCTGTAATTTGACACCACATGTACAGAACATACGGATGAAAACAGATCTGGCGGTTTTGTACTCCTGAGAGCAACAGTGATATTCTCCTCTACTGTATGTCACTGGATAGGAACAGCGCTTGCAACGAATGTCAAAAAGCTGAACAGAGCTGCATTTCCTTTTTAAACCTATCCGCATCTGCCAGTTGCCTTCATCTGAGGTTGTGAGCGCAATCACGACAGGCAAGACTTTCCAAAGAGTAATAAAACCTAGCCAATGAGGATGAAATTAGCCTTGTGACGTTCTGTCCATTCGCTTCAAGGCAAGGCTGCCTGTCCCGGTTCCTGGAGATCTACCATCATGTAGGTTTTCACTACAAACCCTAACAAAGCACACCTCATTGAACAGCTAGAGCAGGGCTGCCCAACCCTGTTCCTGGAGATCTACCGTCCTGTAGGTTTCACCCCGACCCTAACAAAGCACAACCAATTCAACAGCTCGAAGTCTTGTAAGCTAGTATAATCAAGTGTGTCAAGGTCGGGTTGAAATGAACATGGTACAAGACACAGGATTCCCCAGGAACTGTGTTTGGGCCCCTCTGTCTGAAGGGACCTACTTCCTCTGTTCACAGGCAGACAAAATTGCGAAACAGTTTGGATGTGGCCAGGTGACTCTACAGAGACGAGAGGACACAGCACCTGCGGGACAACGAGCCGCCGCTCACTGAAGGACACCGAGCGCTCCTTTCTGAAACCCGAGGAGCGGGGTACAGTTACCAGCGGAGTTGTATTTACCGCAAAGGGCCCTGTGGTTAGTGTAACTGGAACACGCACCAAGCGCATCTATAGGATGACATTTTCAGCTCTCACCAAGCAGCTAGTAAAGGCTGCTCTGTCTGTCTAAAAAACTTTCAAGCACAGCCCAGAGCCGCAATACAAAACCATTCACAGATAACCCAGTCATGATTGGCTGAGAGGGCACGCAAACATAAAGCTGTTAACGTGGATGTATTGAAAGAGAATGACATGGCAGGCATAATCTACCAATTAATTGTATTGAACTATAATGTTAGCTTGTCGACGTTAGTTGTAACTATTTGAGTCGGGAAGTTAGCTACGTCGCTGCGATGGAGGAAAGACTTTGCTTGGGATGAGCTGCAACCTATATACATCAAATTGCGCGCTTTTATTTTGATATTTAAGTACATTTAAAACTTAAGTAGTCAAGTAGAAATTGTGTGGACATGAGAGTTAGATTCAAAATTAGTCACAAAAACAAAATCCAAATTGTTACTTAACAAGCAATTATGTCATCTTTATCGAAAGTGCTTGTTGAAAATCAAACGTTTTGTACGTATCAAAATATCACTCGATCCCACCCAGGGTGTGTCAAAGTGTCCCTGAGCAAGACACCTGACCCCCAGATGCTCCTGACGAGCTTTGCATTGCATTGCAGTCAATCAGCGTTGGTGTATGAGTGTGTCTATGAACGGGTGAATGAGAAGCATCAATTGTACAACGCTTTGAATAAAGGTGCTATATGAATGCCAACCATTTACCAAATTACTGCACAGCAGGTGCAGAAACTTGTCATTCCCCCACAGTGAGCGGTGTGTGCACTCTCCTCTAAGCACAGGGATCGTCTTGCGTTTTTGGAAAATAATCAGGAAAAGCATCGTGCTAATCACTGCCGAAGTGAAACGGAACCGCGTTTCATTAATATTTCATCACAATGTACCCTACTGTGTTCCCCAGTTGTGCGTTACATAATAACAATGTTGTCAGAGTGAAATAAGACCACGCAAAGCAAGGTAAGAGGCACTCAAAAGCATCCCGGACACTGCATGGCAGCACATTAAAAACTGAACTATAATCAAATCCCTGGTTTGAATTTGAATGTAATTTGAATGTTATTTGAATGTTTTGGAATGTTTTGCCCATCCTTCTGAGAACCAGAGCTTTTTAAGCATGAATATGTACTGTCCTTTCATTCTGAGGAGTACCCAGCAAATTAGACCCCAGCAAGTTCTGTTTCTCCAAACACAAGGCAAACAGTGCTTCATCTTCCTTTGCCCATGCATTCCAGTTTGTCCCCACAATAATATAATTTGCCGCTGACTAAAGGGTGGTTACAGCGTGTCCTTGTGCATCGCGTACAAACGGTTTGTCTTTTAATAGACTAGCTCCGGGTGTACTAGGGAAGCCATTACAGCCGCTGATACAGTTCAGCGCCACAGCCAATTATGAGCTGAGAGGATTTCACTGAGGAAACAAGCATCTAAATGAATACTGGAGCTCAACACAATCTCAACTCGAATCCATCAAAACCTCCAGAGACCTTTCAATCACTTCCCTTGCCACTGTGTACATCATGTTGCAGGTGTGTCTGAGAAGTTGCCAGGTACAATAGTTCAGGGCCATAGGACAGCCCCTGATACAGAGAAACTTGGACAAGTGTTCTCAATCTCGACTATAGAGGCACTTCTAATAGCTTGTCTGACGTGCTGACTTGTAGCATACCAAGTCGGGACGGTGTCAGTCAGGCTCGCTCCCGAGAACGACTCCTGCTTTTGTGCAAGCGCGCGCGTGAGTGTGTGTGTGTGAGTGTGTGTGAGTGAGTGTGTGTGAGTGAGTGTGTGTGAGTGTGTGTGTATGAGTGAGTGTGTGTGTGTGTGTGAGTGTGTGTGTGAGAGTGTGTGTGTGTGTGTGTGTGTGTGTGTGTGAGTGTGTGTGTGTGTGTGTGTGTGTGTGTGTGTGTGTGAGTGTGTGTGTGTGTGTGTGTGAGTGTGTGTGTGTGTGAGTGTGTGTGTGTGTGTGTGTGTGTGTGTGAGTGTGTGTGCGTGTGCGTGTGTGCGTGTGTGAGTGTGCGTGTGTGAGTGTGTGTGTGTGAGTGTGTGTGTGAGTGTGTGTGTGTGTGTGTGTGTGTGTGTGTGTGTGTGTGTGTGTGTGTGTGTGAGAGACCTAACGCACCCCCACACCCACACCAGCTGAAGTGGGGCACATTGGTGAATAGAGAAGATATGCTTCTTCATTTGTCACCCCTCTAAAAGACTCTGTACCACGACGCTGGGTGGAAGCGAGGTTAAAAGGGAAGCCCGATTCCCTCTGAAATACAGGGATATTTGCTGGAGGTGTGCCCGGGGCCAGGCACGGTGCAGAAAGACAGCAGTCGTGTGGAGGCGGGCCTGGCTGCAGAGGGGCACCCACACTGGGGCATGTGGGCTCGTGCCAACCAAGAGTCTGCCAGGGGTCTCAAATAAAAACCAGCGCTGTTGCCTGGGAACACGAGGGGGGGGGGGGGAGGGAGAGAGGGCGGGAGGGAGAGTGTGGGAGCAAACAAACTCCGTACACTCCAGGGAGGGTATTACACCCATCCATCTCTTGTATGGCAACAGTGAATATTTAGGCACGTCTTCTCGTGCGTGTCCTGTGACCTCGGTTGTGCATTTACAGGAAATGCACATGCATTCTTTGTGGGGCAGGTTTAATGCAGTTTGAGGCTTTGTAGCTGGGATGGGATTTAAATGAGGAACTATCAATGTGTAGGACAGCAAAAACACTCTGCTGCTATTGTAGTACCCAGTACTCAGACCGCTAATGTATGCATAACTTCCTAGAAGGCTCTCCACTGGTTGTTGTTATCATTACTACTACTACTACTACTACTATTATTATTATTTGTATTTAGAGTGCACGATTATTACCATGATTAACAGGCCGCAGGGCCCCGCAGTCTGCCCGTGAACCTGAGCTCTGCAGCGTGATTCAGAGATAATGACGGCCACGGTTACACAACAAGCACCACTACCCTTCAGCCACATCTCCCTGCCAGCGCATGAAAAAATGGAAAAACAGCGCAAACGGAAAGAATTCGTCCGCCGACTCTCCCCCCCGCCCCCAGGAGGGGTGGGGGTGGGGGGCTGGCATGCAGGCCTGCAAACATGCTCCCGTGCCTCCCCGCATTCCTCCAGGAGTGGAAAAGGAAACGCGCCAACAGCGGCCTCATCCAAAAGAACACCACTGTTTCCAGGGCAGGGAGCTCCTTTATGTTCTGCTCCATGTTCAACAGAGTTATTGCACCACAACTGCACGTTCCTCCATTCGGTAAAATGTGACCCAACAAAGCAAGGAACCGCGGCTACTGTTTAGCACGCCCTTTTGCTCGAGCTTGGTAATATTTTGTGTTCCTGGAAAATCATTAGAGAACCGAATAAACGCGTCCCGTTTCAGATCGCCCGAGATTAAAGAACCCGGATCAAATTGCAATGTAAAGCGAAAGCAACAGACGCGCAACCTTGGCTGGTTTTGTGACGTCAAGCGGATTTGTTGTATTATTACCAAAACACAGGACACTGAATCTGAAAAGATAGCTTGATGGAAACTTTACTTAACCTTTAAAAATGAAATGGAAAAACGGCCTCTAATAGACTGGAGGGGCTTCAGCTGAGAGGTGCACTCTAATCTGGATTCACTCAACATTCGCTCTTAACTCTGACTGACAAATAAGCCGAACATTTAATATTTAGCAAATGCTCTTATCCACAGTGATTTACAAGAACTGGCAAACAAGGAGGCTCGAAAAACAGACAAACAACAAATGGATCATACCACTTATGAAAGCAGGGGTGGGGTTTGCTGTTCCTGTAACACAGAACTGGTTTCCACGTCAGCTTCTAGTCTTCATAATGCAATTATCCCATTCACATACATATGAACTGAAATGTTTTGGTATCTTTTTTTGATAAGCTCGTAAGTGACGTGATAACTGTTCTTGTGTCCCGAAACAAAATCATCCAGTGGATTAGTCCACAAGTCAACCGTTGGTGGAGAGCGCTAACCAGCTGAGGAAGGGGAACTGGTAGAAAGACATGAGCAATGAAAAAGAAACTGTCCTCCAGAAAGGGGCCTCCCCAACCCTGACTTACAGGTCACACTGGACCACTGATCACCTGGCTGCATTTGTATTTACTTGTATTTATCAGGGGCAGTGCATGCCCCTGATAAAAAAGGAAAAGGAAGAGGGGTAGCAGAGGCCAGGGGAAGAATGAGGAGAGAGGGAGAGGACTCACGTTCTCGTGCTTCATGTGTTTGAGCAGACGCAGCTCGCGGTACGTGCGCTTGGCGTGGATGATGGACTGGAACGGGCGCGAGAGCTTCTTCACCGCGATCTTCAGGCACGTCTTCATGTCATACGACGAGCTGTCGGGACAGAGAGAGAGGGAGAGGAACCGCGTGAGGACACGTCACCCGGTCAGCACCGACGCAGAACGACAGGAGCGCAGGGAAGAGTCGGGTCACTGCGCACAGCGAGGGCCTGAGCACTTCTGCTATGAGACGGAGCTACGCAGGCAAAGCACAAGAAGACTGCTGTCAATAGTGAAGTTTAGATGTTCATAAATGCATTCATCAAAGTTTACATCTTAATAAATAAATACAAATTGAGCCAATTTGACAAGAACAGAGTCACTATGATTTCCTGGAGCAGCAGTTCGGCGGGGAAAAATGCCTTGTTAATGAGAGAGGTCAGAGTGGTCAAAGCTGACAGGATGGTGACAGTAACGTAAATAACCACACATTACAACAGTAGTATGCAGAAGAGCATCTCTGAACACACAACATGTGTTTGGATAGTTAACTTTGGTCACTTTTGCTCTGTCTGTTTGTTTCATCAAAAAAAAAATGGCCCTTGTCCTTATCTTTGTTGTACAGGTAGCAGTTGAAATTGTACTTCCCTCTAGGGTCTTTCAGCGAACTTATCCCTGGTTATGGGTATGCACTTTGTTGTATGTCGCTCTGGATAAGAGCGTCTGCCAAATGCCAATAATGTAATGTAATGTAACAACATATCATATGTCTAAGTGGATAGGCTACAGCAGTAGAAGTCTAAAAAATAAGTGTAATAAATACCTAATAAAGTACTCACTGAGTGCACAATACAAAATCAGTTCAGCCTTGCAACCACCCAAATAATGAGCTATTGTGAGTAAGTTAACAGGAGAACTGTGTTCTCTCACAAATGAGCACTTTGTTTTAAAAATGTTAATTTAGGAAGAGCTGCACTGGCGTGGCCTCACGCGAGTGCAGTGGAGTGAATCAGCTTTTCCGGGAAGCCTGCAGCTGGGCCAGCTTCCCCCACTGATGAGGCAACAAAGCCCAGGCAAATTAGCATTCCACCTGCAGCTAGCCTCAGGGCACAGCCCAGCAGGGAGTGTTACGCACACCATCCAGACAGGGCGGAGATTTTAGGAGCCATTTTACACAACTTTGGGCTCTAAAAATCATTGTGGGCGCAACACTTTTGCCCCGGTTGTCTTTTTGCAGGACAGAATGGCACTTGATACCTTTAGGCAGAAATGTTCACAATTGTGGACCTTGCCACAAAACTCTGGTGTCAGCTCTACTGTTAATTAGGGATTTTGATCCCTGGTTCAAATAAAAAAAGAAAAAAAGAAATGCATTTGGGTCCGTTACGCAATGGAAAGTTGTGTTGTCCCATAACGCCTGACCTGATCAGAGAGATCAAACAACAGGAAGTGGATATTCGGCAGGAGGAAACAGCACAGATGACACACCACACACACCACACACACACCACACACACACCACACACCACACACACACACACACACACACACAGTAGACCACTGTTGGTCAACAGGCAGCTTCAGTAAACTTGTATCAACCCAACAGCTTCCCTCTCAGGTCACAAACAGGTAACGCAAGGTACATTAACTAGTTTTACGCACCAAAAAAAAGCGCATTCCACAATTTGCAAGTCAGAGACCGTAGATATTTGTAAACAAAGCCAAGGTTGAATGGAACACACTGTAAACTGCGCACAAGAAACATTTTGGCATGAATTTTCTTTCCTCATCTGTATTTGTTCTTTGGCACGATCAATGTCAACACACGCTTGGAAACAAGCGCAGAGGTACATATGCAGAAGGCGTCATTATTTATGCAAAGTCAATTTAAGTTGTTACAGATCCCATACTAACAACAATGCAATTACACAATGTTTTAGTCCAGAGTGTAGGGCTGTCAACTGCATATTTTGAAACCCGAATTTACGCACTATAAACACAGGCAGAGAGTGAGTCAACATGTCAGCGAGCCTTTTTCAATGAGAGGAAGGGATTTACAATGGTCTTGTAACAATGTTTTAACACAAAAATCGCACCTATTGTACGGCTAAATGGCAGTAGGACCGTGCAGTGGCCTTGCACCTGACCTTTGGTTTTACCGACGCAGACAACACTTTCGCTTCCCTCCTCGAGACTTCAGAGAACGGCAAGTCTCGCTCCCGCGGCCAGGCACTTCCCTTCGGCGGAAACGCGGACAATAAGCTGCAGCCCACACAGGAGTGCTTACACGAGCGATATCTGCTTTGAGCAGACATTTCACAGCAGTACAGACAGAGACAGAGACAGAGACAGAGACAGAGACAGAGACACACACACACACACACACACACACACACACACACACACACACACACACACACACACACACACACACACACACACACACACACACACACACACACACACACACACACACACACACACACACACACACACACACACACACACACACACACACAACAAGATTAGGCACATTTTCACAGCACAATTAAACCCCAGGCAGAACGTTCCACACAGAGTGACTTCAGCCAGGGCCCTTCATGGTTCCTGGTCTCAACACTTCGTCCCGAACCCGGCACAAACAGCTCCCCAGCACCAAACAGGAATTCCTCCAGGAAGAGACTGAGGAAAGAGACCAGACTACAGTTGGAAACGGCTGCCCTCTCCTAACCTCCCGTCTCGACCCCTCGGAGGTTCACTGTCCGATTCAGACCGTGGACGTCCTGTTGGCAGCATGAACACTTACGTTACATTTCAGTCATTTAGCAGCCACTTTTAATCCAATGCGACGTACAAGTCCACAAGTTCCTCAACGAGTGAAAAGCATCAGATCAATACAACAAAAACCATAATCATAGGCTGTGTTCGGAAATGGATGTCTATACACAATATAGTCCACTATTTATAAGGGGGGCGGGGGGGTTCAGCCCTTTTTGTAGGGCCAGGGCTCACTGGTGGGACACACAACAAAAATAACGTACCGGGAGCGCGCTGCATTCGACACTTGAAACTCTGCACCTGTTTTATATGCACCCACTGCAGGGTACACGCAGTATATGCCAAACTATTTTCACTGGATATTTTAACATCTTAGGCGGCGTTTTCATAACCGGGGGGGTCACAGAAAGTGCAGTCGTTCAATAAGGTGAACAAATTCATTTCCTGAACTGACTGAATTGAAACGGCCTCAGACCCAACCCTTGATTTGTAACAGGATATGCATATTTTAAGAAGGCATCTACGTCGATTGCAAGCATGCACAATTAATCTTATTCACATGTCATTTCTTAAACAGAGTGTGGGAATTATATGAGAGATAGTGGAGCACACTGAGCTCAGAATAATGCAATCTGTTAAAATGGACTGGGGAGACTGCAGTTTCGACATCCAACAACTTCTTCCTCATAGTCAAAAACTAGGAAGACGTCGTTAAGACATCGAAACACCAGCGTCCCCTCGTCCGTTTAACTGAGTGCATTTCTCTGAGCACTGTGAGTTAAGGGCCTTGCTCAAGGGCGCAACGGCTGTGCGGATTGTGACTACACCGGGGATCGAACCTATGACCTTGCGGGCCCCAGTCACGTACCTTAACCACTACGCTACAGGCTGCCCAGGAAGCCTCTGCATACTGGGAGTGGAGCTGGATACAAAACCCCACAGAGCCTGCACCTTTCAGCCCAGGTCTACAGCCAGGGAGCCCTGCCCTGTGTGAAAGGCCCTGTTTGACACGCTAACACACGGGATGAGCAGCAGCCAAACTGGTTTTATTCGTTAAATAATTACCCGTCAAATCCCACTTCAGCAAAAGAGCAGAACACGTTAGCCTTTGCATAGGCAGGTTCAGGACTGCTTTCACCTCAGGCTAACAGCAGAGAAAAAGGGGCTAAATGCTAACAACAACAGGGATACAGGCTAATGGAAGAGAAATGTGAACAGGGATAAAGGCTACAGAAAGCCAGAGATTACAGATCTTTTTGTACAGATATTAAGAAGTATTTTTATCACACAGCGGGTGGGTCAATAGCTTGCATTTAAATGCAGAGGCGGCAGAATCTGTGGGGTTGATACGGAGTTAGATTCCATTTAGCTTTTAGGCAAACTAAGCAGAAGGTACGCTTATGAGTAGGAAATGGCCATTACCCTATCTTAAATGTTATGTTCAATATTAATTCAGAGTTGGGGTCAATTCCGTTGAGGGATTGACTAGACTGGAATTGAATTGATCCGACCCAAATTCAGCTCTCACACCCCCCCCCACACCCAAGGTTTACTCTAACAGGGGCGGCCAGTGCCTTTACCGGCTGGGTAAAGAGCCGTACCGGGAGGTCCCAGACTGCCCCACAGCTACAGAACCTGCTCCACTCCACTGTGTGACTAACATTTGTGACTCAACAACTTGCACAAATCAGATGGCACAAGGAAACAAGAGCAGAATGAAGGCAAACTTGATTTCCTAGGCGTGACAATAATAAACATTACATAACAATCACCTTGTTAACCCCGAATGGGCAGATGCGACCTGCGCGTTACATCTCCTTCAACGGACGGACGCCAGCATTATATTTGATCATATGACCGTTTTTCAAGACACACAAGCGTTGAAATGCATTGGGATTCCTCTGCCTTTCAACGGGTTTCCTACAGAGTGCCTTCATCCATAGTGGGCTACCCATGTGGACTCTGGCATCTTTCAGCAGACCCCCTTTCTGCTATGACAAGATTAAGTGTGCACTGCTGATGGAAAATGGTCAATGGCATTTATATAGCGCCTTTATATAGCTCCTATATCCAGAGCGCACTACAATTCATGCTTTTTGTTCACTCATTCACACAAACACTCACACACCAACCAGCTCGTCAGGAGCATTTGGGGGTTAGGCGTCTTTCTCAGGGACACCTCGACACACCCAGGGCGGGATCGAACCCTCCGACTGCTCTTACCTCCTGAGCCAATGTCGGCCCGCTGAACCCAGAAACTTTGGGTTAGAAATGTAAATTACAGTCAAAGCAATTTTCTCACTCCCTGATAAAAACAGATTTCCAGAAGATTGGCACTCCACAAAAAGTGTAATTCATATTATTAAAGGGTAAGCCAAGTGCTTTTTGTCACTCACACTCGAAGCTAATAAAATAAATTCGCAGAATAGATTTTTTAGCTCGTCTGCACTTCTGGTCGTAGTTTTGGTGAATGCAAGAGTGGTTGAAGACGCTCAGAGGACGCTCTGTGAACGCTCTGAGAACGCTCCGAGAAGCTCTAAAGACCCACGGGCAGTCATATGAATATGAATCCTCGCTGAGGGAGAGTAGCTGAACGCCTGCGGTGTGTTCCAGCTCATTCAGAGGCTCTGCTTCAGCGCTGACTCACACACATAAATCAGGGTCAGAGATGCACAGTTAGAGCGGCCCCGTCAGCCTGCAAGGAACAGCAAACCTTCAGATTCCTGTGCCGGGAAAACATTTAGGCAGTCTGGAAGTCCCCCGAGACAGCCAAATTTGAATGCAGCTCTCCTTGCATTTTTGAATCGATAAATCATCTGCCACGGTGTGAGGGTGGGGTGGGGTGGGGTGGAGTGGTCAGTGGCTCTGGAGCCTAAGGGCTGTGTACAGGCTGCGTAAGGGCTACGTAAGGACTGGGTCAGGGCTGCGTAAGGGCTGCGTAAGGGCTGCGTAAGGACTGCGTAAGGACTACGTAAGGACTGCGTAAGGGCTGCGTAAGGACTGTGTAAGGACTGTGTAAGGACTGCGTAAGGACTACGTAAGGGCTGCGTAAGGGCTGTGTAAGGACTGGGTCAGGGACACAGGCTGGGGAGGTACAGGGGGACACAAAGCCTGCCGTGGGACGGCGGGGAGCAGGACGCCGCCCGGCTGTGGGTGTCCAGCAGGACCTGGGAGCGTGAGGTCAGGTCTGCTGACCGAGCGCAGGCAGCTGCAGTGTGCTCTGGCTCTGAGTCACCGCCCAGCGCTGAACAATGTGCCCTCTGACTCTAATGTCACCTTTCTCTGCGATACAAACAAAGACACGCACCCCACACACACACACACACACACCGCATACACACACACGCGCGCGCACACACACACACACACATGTGCACACGCACGCGCACACGCACACACATATACCCCACACGCACAAAATACCGCACACACACCCAAACCGGGAACACACCATACACACACACACACACACACACACAAACACTGCGCACATGAACACCACACACACACACACACACACACAGGTACAATTTTGAGGCATTCTGAAGGACGGAGGGGACAACTCGTTCGCTGAACTCCTAACGTCCTGCAGTCAGACAGCCGAAGCTGTATGGGCCTCTGGGACAGGGTCCCCGTGAGACTCCAAGAGGGGCACAGCGACGACTACAACAGCGGCGTCAGATGACAGCGGCTCTGTCCTTCCACCACAACATTACTACTGCTGCTACTACCTCAGAGTTCAGACTCCCCCGAGCAGGAGGAGGGTGACCATTTTAAACACCTCACTGACGCACAGCACCGCAGAACAGAAGACAAGGCCTTATCTGGTCCCAGCGGGAACGGCAAATCTCAGGATAACTCATGTTCTCAAACTCAAAGACCTGCAGCGACCAGCACGCACAGACATGCAGGCCTGTGTCGAGAGACTTCACGGCCCACTTACATTACATTACATTACATTATTGGCATTTGGCAGATGCTCTTATCCAGAGCGACGTACAGTTGATTATACTAAGCAGGAGACAATCCTCCCCTGGAGCAATGCAGGGTTAAGGGCCTTGCTCAAGGGCCCAACGGCTGTGCGGATCTTATTGTGGCTACACTGGGATTACAACCACCGACCTTGTGTGTCCCAGTCATTTACCTTAACCACTACGCTACAGGCCGCCCCTTCATGAGAAAATACATCTTCTGTGACTCACTCACTTCTCAAAAGTCATCTCAACGCACAGCGGGTTCAAGCGTGGAATTCGCATATGTCGAAAACAACCCCGCCTCAACCAAGCGAACAACCGTCGATTGGCTCCCAAGACACCAGGTAACCGGCCTACGACATCAGGGGTTCAGCAATAGCGACTGCCAGCAAGACTTTGCATAGAGTGAGCGAGCAGGTTGCACCGGAGTCTAAACTCAACAAAACAAACAGGCCTGGGTCTGGGTATACGTGATCCGATTACACAGGGATGTTGTTAAGTGCAGCGAGAGCCTCTGTGAAACCTGACCCGGCTAATCCCGTTGCCTGGCACTGCACTATGACGGCATTCCTCTCCGTGCTGCAGAGCCCGGTCCATTATAGCCAGAAAAGCAATTTAGCAGAAGAAGCTAGCGTAGCGAGCCATTAGCATCAAAACAGCAGCAGCTGGGCTGGGAGTCGGTAATCAGTCTTTCAAACTCCGGCGAAGCAAAGACGGGTTTCCCTCCACAGAGAGAACTGCCATCGCGTTTCAACAAATATCAAACACAACAAGCCGGTATAACCTCACCCGTGAAAGTGAAGTTCTCCCCAGTCGTCACAGATGACAGAAGGCTGCACTTTAAAAGGGACCTTCGATAACAAAACCGACTGTTCACGGGGATTTCGGACATTAGCGGGAATATCCTCCTCGGCCAGTCAAGACCACATTGTTAGGCTAATCTGTGGTTAAGGAAGGCCAGCTAGGAGATCGGGTGGGAACTGGACAGTGTCGAGGCAGTGCCGGGGAGGAGGATATTAAAATGCGTCTTGGACAACTGCACGCATCAACCACTTTATTAGGAACATTTTTACTTTATTACACCTACTTATTCATGCAATTATCTAATCAGCCAATTGTGTGGCAGCAGTGCAATGCATACAATCATGCAGATACAGGACAGGAGCTTCAGTTAATGTTCACATCAACCATCAGAACTGGGGGGAAAAAAATGTGATCCAAGTGACCTTGACTGTGGGATGATTGTTGGTGGTAGACAGGGTGGTTTGAGTATCTCATAAGCTGCTGATCTCCTGGGATTTTCATGCACACTAGGCTCTAGAGTGCAAAGAATGGTGCCAAAAACAGTGAGCAGCAGTTCTGCAGACAGAAACGCCTTGTTAATGAGAGACGTCACAGGAGAATGGACAGACTTGTCAAAGCTGACAGGAAGGTGACAGTAATGCAAATAATCAACATTACAACAGTGGTATGCAGAAGAGCATCTCTAAACACACAACACATCATAACTAAGTGGATAGGCTACCTTTGAAGAAAGTCCCTCAAGGCGTTCTAGAGATTTCACATTCATGAGAATGAATTGACGGACGGACAACCCGAAAACATAATACCTCCGGCCACAGCTGTCGCCAGTGCGGAGGCATCATTAAAATGAAAAAAACCACAGAAATCACGGTAGAACCACAGAGAAACAATTCAGAGTTATGAACTGCCCGGCCAACCGAACAGGCTGCAGCATTGTGTAACGACACCTTATCAGGCCCCTTATTGTCGATGGAACAAAATGGCAGGCATTACACAGCTAAATCACACATCCCAGTTGATAAAAACAGGAAACATCATCATAATAAGGCAAAGGGCACATCGCTGTCGCCATGGCTTAACAGCACAGTGTGGAAAAGCAAATGTGTTTGAAGATTAAGGAAGGGCAGAACAATATGAGCAATTCACAACTGAAGCCACAGACAATTTTTTTTAAACTGGATGATTTTACATCCCGTTTAATGTTCTTGACATTTCACAGCTCTAAATGACCTCCATTCCAGAGGTCCAGAGATCTTGAAGTTTCTCATTCAATTCCAAATGTCTGTTTTCTGTAGTGAGTCAAATACACAGATTCCAACACTTCCAAAGAGTGCAATCGTAGCAAGAGGTCAGCCAGATCTTCTGAGATATGACCTCAAAGGGATGACTCAAGGTCTTTCTTTCCACAGTGTGGGTACATGCTTATAATAGATGTTGTAAGCTAAACTGAGCGCAGGGCATGATCCCAGAACAAATGGCACACTGCAATGCACATCTTAATTTCACAGACAAGCTCACTGATATCAAAGACATAACATGAGGTAGTGGCGAGAACAGGCCATTCAGCCCAGCAATGCTCACCTTTTCCTACCCCTACTAGTAACAAAGGGGCGGTCTGTGGACTTATAAGTCCTATAGGGCCACTTTATATTAATATGGATATGGACAGCCAGATCATGGAAGACCGAAATACACTGTCATGGATATATATATATTTATTTCTTTTTTCTTAACTTCAGCAGGTGCGGTCATGACTTCAAAAATGTAAACCACAGGTTTTCCTCTCGTTACCATAGAGACAACAGAACCTCCCCTGCAGGCCTTGGGCAAAGTACAAATGCAAAACGTCCTGGAACACTTCCATTTCAGCTGCATGACACTTTCGACGTGTAAAGACCGAAGTAGAAATCAGGCTTCTGTCTCTCTAGTCTCTTCCATCTCTCTTCTCTTTACCTGCATTTGTGTTGCCATAACAATTTTGTAAATTTTTTTTATTTTTTTTATCTCTTTATATTTGTGAAGAGCCCAGTGCCTGCCTATTAACCTCTAGCATTATGGTGCGCCTATTGACCCCCACACCATGCACAAATACAGGTAACAAGCTTTGAAAGTGGCTTCATATCGAGTGCTAGAGTTTGTAGTCCTAAAACCCAGAATAGATTTAGCATTTTTGACCCATGGGTATCCTCGGCCAATTTCCCATGCTATTCTCTCGACTGCAGGCGGGCTGGGATGAAACTTGAGTGGAGGCCAGCGAAACCCGACCCTCGTTGTAGTTTCAATGTAGCAACCTGTGAGCAACTTGCTTTTTAAAAGCACATGAAGTACACAGCCGAGATATTAATAGGTGTGATTTAACTCAACTCTCTTAAGCTTAGGTTAACCACAGACCTTATATTTGGCAGGAATCAAAATCCCCATGGGAATAAAACATTGAGGAAACCTGTGGCTGAAGAAACTGTCGGGTTGGCCTACAAAAAGACGTCATCACAAACACCATATTAAGGAACTGTCTAGCATATGCACAGAGAGATAGGCGAGGGTTAATCAGCCACCACTTTAAAATGTCCCTGGCGGTACAACACTTCCCTATGCCAATGTCCTGCGCTGGGCAGGCAGCCAAGGATTACCCCACCCCTTTCCTGCATTCTCCACACACCTGCACAGGTGTGTGCCTTTGCAAATCAAGCACAAATTCGACAAACTGAAAGCAAAATTAAATGCTGCACCTAGGAAAAAAAAAAAAAAAAGGTTGTGCAAGCTTTTATGTTTAATATTCGTCAGCCAAGGGGAATTCGCATTACAGCTTTTCACAATTGATTACACACATTTCTCAATACTGAGTACATTTTCTCTAAACTCTCAACACAGTTCTCGGAACCAATACGCAGCCTGGCCCAACAATTTATCTTGCACACAAAACGCGCCAAGACTATCAAAACACAATTAATTCCATACCATAAGACTGGCTAAAGGTGTCACCCAACAAGATCACCGTCACGGTTACATAAACCCAAGATTCCAATACAAAATAAGAAGGGTAATTTGTATGCAATGTAACAAATGATATTTTAAAGGAATGGATCAATAATGAAGGAATATTCCTCAATATGCCGCATTTCTGCCATATTTTTTGCATATGCGTTGGGACTCCAATTCCAAAATGGCAACACAAAATGGAAATACAAAATGCACTAAATGAAACCGCAATTCCAATACCGTATTAGGAAATAAACACACACATACTGTATATATAGAATATGTACTAATTTATGAATATGTACATCAATGCTGCTTAACACAGGCCTCTGGATTGGGCCACAAGTTCTGATCTATATTACACCTTATATTCTCTTTGAATGCCTGATCAATCACAGGCAATCTCCTGCATACATGTCCTGGCATCCAGCATTCATGGCATTCAGGAGGGACGTCTGATCACGTGGACGGTGGTCATACATGCACCTTCTTCCTCCATGAGGAAAAGAGTTCCTCTTTGGGGTTAAGGCGAGTGGGCTTGGCGAGTAAGATGGGAGGAAAATTGCCATCATCCTTGATTACCAAACCGCTCTGTGAGGGCACGGGCATGGTGAAATGCCACACTGTCCCACGTGATTATGAATGTTTTCACATTTCGTCTCACCTGGGACAAGCCTTCCATAGTCACCCAGAAATGAGATGAGGCGCTCCGTATTGTATGGCCCAATCACTGGTGTGTGAAAGCAGTCCATGTGAGGATATTGCTGCACACATTGTTATAGCATGTAGGCTTCCCCTCGGACCAGGGACATCCACTGCTGCGCTTTGTCCAATGATAAGGTAAGACATAGCTTAGCTGACATCTTACCTGGACATATTGTTACCTCAGTTCCTTCACACACTCTGAGCTCCTCTCAAAGGGGACGGTGTACAACTGCTTCATTGTGGTGGTCCTTATATATATATATATATATATATATATATATATATATTTCAATATGGTATTACGGTTGAAATGTCAAATTGCTGTCTAACTCAATTGTGAACTCACGTTTGACAGTTTTGAAAACAGTTTGTTAACATGTGCAAAAACTACTGTAGACAGAGTTTTGCTGGTGGTTGTGGTTGAGTGAGAAAAGAAATCATGTATTTTGAAAGATGTCCTTTTATGCATTTTCTGTACAATAAAAAAAATGGTCCCCAGTTTAGTCCACAGACTGCTGTTGTGCTACCTGTGTTAAGAGTTTTGAAAAAGCGTACACAGTATTGGGATATAAAAAAAAAAAAAACGAAGTCACTGAATGTGAACGTGATAGAGAAAGGAGGGGAAAAACCAACACAATTGAATATATTAATATAACACAAATACAGACTGGTCAAGGTCAGAAGACAGACAGAACGTTGTTCGCTGTACAAACAAGTACAGCTAAATAATTCAAGAGGTTCCTTAATTTAGAAAGTGTGCATTTTAGCCATTTCGAAATTCGGGAAACCCCCGTGTTTTCACAGCCCAGCCGTGTGCTGGCCGGCCTACCACCGGCAGTGTCTTTCATTAGGGTCAGTCTTCGCAAAGGGCGTTCGTAAGAATGTAATTTGGTCCTTGTGGACCCAACCTTAATCTTGGAAATATGACTCATAGCTCATAGCAGACAAACTCTGGGATGACATCATAATGTAGTCATACGCCAACAGATATCCTCATCGCGCACATTAAGGCCAGACTCGACTGTCAAACCGGCTAATTTTGGTTAGCTAAAACATTCTGCACAAGCAAAAAAGGACTGAAATACGGACTATGTACCTGCAGTACTGTTAACACTGCCATCAGTCACTTGTGCCGTGGTTTGCAAGCTAATATTTAAAAAGGATGGTAGTTCTGGTTTTGTATGCTTGATATAGGCATTGTCACAACGTTTGCACAAGCCCACTTCAAACAGAATGAACCAAGGCAGAAATCAGCGAACAGACTCGTTTCAAGTCGAGACAGCGACAGCGGCCATGTGCGAGCAACGCACGATCACGACAACAGTGGACAACACCTTATCTAGCCTAACTAAACGGAGCTAACTGCGTGCGCTTATCTCTGTACAAATTAAAAGGTGCATGCATTTCGGTTCACAGACCAAACTTTTATTCATAGCGATTATTCCAAATATATAACGTGTTCGCTACCTATGCATTGCCACCACGTAGAAGCCACACTATGCAACACACTGACATCGATATTTTCAACCCAGACTAGCTTAGAGCTGAACCGTATACCTTATCCTACTCGACGCATACAGTAAACCATAGTTAACAGGCTGGGCTCAGCAACACAAGCTGTGAGCCGAGAAAGTCAGTCTCCATAAACCTAATGCAGGAAAATTGCAGCCTGCGAAATATAAATGCCACGCAATTTAGGCTATGCATGCTAGTTGCTTAGCACTAGAACACTTTCAGTACGTGAATGGGTCCCCCCTCGGTGCAGCAAACGATGCACGCAAGCATTAATGTAAATTAACTTAAAGAATACGCAAGATCAGCACACTAAAGCAAGACGTAGTATGACCAACACAGCTAGCTAGCTACAACATAGCTCGGAGACCAAAAAATACACGAAGTCTACAACGTCTTCAATATTCTGTGTTATTATAACATTATATAGCTACATGTGCATGGTACGGCATATATTGACACATTACGCAGCTACAGCTAGCTATTAGAGATCGATCCATTGCGGTCTCTTAAATATATTGCTAACGTTCACTTGCTACATTTTGCAACTCGAAAAACTGCATTGTTGAGCAAGCTCCTATCAAGGCCTCTAACGAGGCAGCGCATTAGCTAAGTTAACTAGCTTGCCGTTTCCGTGCAGATGGCTAGCTAACAAGTTAGAATTTATTCAACTTACCATACCGATCCGTAAGCACCAGACCCAACGGGAGACAAGCTCTGGTATCGTTCTGGGACCTCCCATATAGTCTTGTTCAGCTCCTGTCGGTAAAAAGTGGGTCTCTCTTTCTGCGACATTTCTGCAGAACACTGACACTCCAATCGCAGCAACTACAGCCTACACACAAGTTGGAACAACTTCGATTCTTCGATCAATTTTCATAAGCTGTGTGCAACAAAAGTAATCTAGATAGCTAAATATGTTAGCGGAGTACACACAGGAATGCAAAATGATCTCACTGAAGAACTCAACGAAACACTTGGCGATATGCACTTTGATGTTCGTGCACTGTGTGAACCGGTTTCCTCGCAGCGCCGATCTTGCTAGTCTAATGTGGAACTCCTCTCGGTAGCGTCTGTAAGCTCAATCCTCCCCGCGTTGTTCCACTTCAACTCCAGTCACTGCCCAGGCGCGTACCAGTGTCTACCCAAGCGCGCCCCAGAACCAAGTCTCATATCTCGCGAGGCTGGCTGTATTTAGACTGCGAGCCGCGGAATTTTTTTAAATTGTTTGGACGGATTGTTTCGTTTTCGTTTTTTTGGAATAGAAAATTGGATCGCCGATGGCTTTATAATAAGGAATGTGCTGGGGTGGGGGGAGGGAAAACGGTCTTTTATTGGACATGAAAGTACTGTTACAGGTTTAAAACAATCAAATAATTAAAAACGAGCCTCAAAAAGTCAAATTTAGGCCAATTAATTGAACTAAATATACAAGCATGTAGTAATTAAACACTTTATCCAAATTAAAATAAGTAACCAGTCATTTTATTTATTTTTCAAAGTCTGTTTTTTTTAATATATATATTTTTCACATTCATACACACTCACACCGATGGCGATTCATTCACCCATTCATACACACACTCACACATCGACGGCGACTGGCCGCCACGCACGGGACTAAGCAGGAGACAATCCTCTCCTGGAGCAATGCAGGGTTAAGGGCCCTGCTCAAGGGCCTTAAAAGCCACCTGATAGATGTATTCACTGGAGGCTTTGTCTGGGGGAAGCGCCCAGCCCACATAAAGTAGGATGGGAAGGACAATGGCCTTCAGGACAAGGATCTTACCCGTCATGGCAAGGGACTGTGTGCTCCAGCTCCGCAGTTTCTCCTTGGCGTGGCCTAGGGCTCCAGTCCAGCTTAGTGTGCCCTCTCCGTCCGCCTGGAAGGTCACCCCCAAGGGTATGATGGTAATCCTGCGTACAGGGAAGGGAACGGTCAGTGGCTCACTCCAAACCCCAGACCGAAACCGCTCACTCTTGCCCCTTGCGCCAGTGGCTGCACAGAAGTCGTTCAGCACCTCGGTGGCACACGCTAAGAAACGACTGTTTGTGGCGATGATGGTAGTGTCGTCCATGTACGCCATCACACCGAGCCGCCCTCCCCGGGCCCCTGGCAATGGGTAGCCAGTAATGCCCGGGTCGGTCCTGATGGCCTGAAGGAATGGCTTGAGGTAGATAACGTACAGGAGGGATGCGAGGGGGCACCTCTTTGATGGCAAACGGGGCAGAGGGTTGCTGGTTGACAACCACAGCCTGTGATGTCTGTCAAACAGATTTGGACCCAGTGTAGGAGGGGGCCAGGGAAGTTAAAGGAGGCTCCCTCCTCAAGCATACATGGCTAACATGTCAAAAGCCTTCCCTTGGTCTAAACTGAGTAGGCTTCAGGGGGACCTGCGCTCCCTGGAGTGGATTATAAAATCCCTCACGAGGAGCAAGTTGTCATTTATGGACCTTCTGGGGATGTGACAGGTCTGGGCCGGAAATGGGATGGAAAGCAAATCGTGTTTTCAGCGACGGCCAAGAACTCGAGGGAAATTCCGAACCTTCTGGGGAAATTCTCTGGGAATGATGTGCAGAGCGGGAGAAGGAAGGTGGAAGGTGACGTGGGATGGATGAGAGCACAGGGCAAAACGTCAGCTGCAGAAGAGAGAGGAAGAAAACAGCAAGGGGGTTATGAAAGTGAAAACATTACCATGGATCGAAAAAGGTTTTTTCTTGTGCTTGTGAAATCAAATCAGACGACCAGGGTGGTGGTGGACACAGCAAAAGAGACCTTGGTTATGATAATGTGACAGGGCATGAGATTCAGGGAATTTTGGAGAAAGGGTTTTGGGAGAGTCAGAGTCAGACACCAGGGAAATGGAGAACTGGGTTTAGGAATGGGAGGGGGGTAATTTTAGGATATAAAATCGAGAAAGAGAAATAATTCATTTGGCGGTTATACAGCGGAAGGTGTTTGGTCCGCCAACCACAGAAGAATATATTAATAATGATTCTGATGTTTTATATTTTGTTGGGAACAGTTTATTCATCTGTGAAATTAACATTTATAAAATGAAATGCTGGAATAAATATTAGAAATATAATGGGATAAATATTCCCAAGGGACATTATTATTTTTAGGAATATAAAAGAAGTTTAATTTAAAATGATCAATCAAATATTATCAATCCAGTTAAAGAGGTTTTAAGATTTAGAATGGATATTGCATATTCTTGTGATTACTGTGGATTAGAAGAAGAAACCGCTTTAAGGGGGTCTTTTTCAGCCCTGTATACCAAAATATTTTAGCCTGATATGGAAAATTCTGTAAGGAAGACTGGTCAAATTAATTGTAGTTCTGTCTATTTTCATTTACTTTTCAGACAAGATGGACAGGGATACGACTTTCTACAATTGGACTGCCTCTAAACCAAATTTATTATCTTCAGGAACTGAATATGGCACTACAATGAGTAAAATAAGAAGGCTGTGAAAACATGTGTTTGTTAAATATGGTATAATAGACTAATGTATACTTCGGTACTTACAGTCCGCCAGCTACTGTATGAAAAAATGATAGTGATTAAATAACTATCAGATTGAAATACATTTCATTTCAATGACAAGATTGAGATTATTAAAAATATAAATGCAAGAATGTGGTCAGAAGCACATTTATTGAAGGAATCAAGACGGCACAGAGGAAGGAAATCAGAGAAAAGTATATCACACATCAATCAGCATGAATGCAGAAAAACACAATAGTTTTAAAAAGGACACCAGTCTTTAAAAAAATACTTGTCGCTATTTGGAAATATCAAAACACTTTAGTTGTAAGGCAATTTGGCAAGCACTGTTTTGCAAAAGTATTCTTGGGTGAAAAACTGTGCAATAGACATAATTTGTACAGGCTAACATCAATCCAATTTCAATGTTGTGTTCTTTTGAACATTCAAAGTTACATTTTGTGCATATCTTTTTTAAAAGAGACATACTTTCAGGCTATTGGACACATCTTTGAAAACCATGGGCCTTTGAGTATGAATTAGGTTTTTCTTGCAACTCTAAAATTTCTGTTTTGTTAACACTTTTTAAAACATATTTTACAGCAGTTAAAATAGGCAATTTAATAGGAAAATCAATTATGTACATGTGATCAACATGATTTAACAGATTTTATCAATACAGCAAACAAGTTATACATATATTTTGGCTTCCATATTATATTCTGGATCAAGTCATGGCAAGCATTAACAGGGTTGACCATTTCTAGCTACAATAAAGCAAAAGTGGATTCATAATTTCATTTAATTAGTCAGAAACAATACAGTTCCCCCAAATATGAACATTCATCAGCTTTTGCTTTAAAGAAAAAATAAATACAAAAAATCCTCAGTCATCCCCAAAACTTTTAATGATATTTGTGTATCAAAGAGCCACTTTTCCATTTTAAATGATCTTTCCTGCACTCTTTAATTGGAAAAAAAGGGATAATTTTCTCTTCAACTCTTCTCTTCAATATTCTTTTAGCTCATTATGCTATTTGTGGTAGTAGGTAGTGACATGTACTCATTATCCAGTTTACCAGAAAGAACACTACAAATACACTACAATAGGGACAGTGCAATTCTACACAGCTGGTACGAAACGTTCCCATAACACTGCGGTCGTGGATCAGAAACGATAAATAGAACACTCAACAAACTGGGACACTCTAGTATCAAGCCTCTTCACTACTCTGCCTTTTTCGCAATAAATATAATAACAAAATCCATGTTGAACCTGTACTCCTCCTAATGTTTTTGCCAGAGGAACCCCAAAAACACAAATGGCTTAATAAGCCAAATATAGACCCTTATTTGTTCTTAAATGAACATCCGTTACTTGAGACAAGGCAATGGGGTCACCCTCTAAGAGAGAGGGCAGCACAGACAGCCAAAAACTGTGTCTGTGTGCCTGGTCGTTCCCACAGTCCCATGTGACCAGAGGTTGACCTATCCTGTGGGTCGGAGGGAGGCAGGGAGCTCCTAGCTCATCTCCATCTCCTGGCCGGAGGACGACTTCAGAGGCACTGAGTCAAATCCGTCAGAGGTTCTCTGTGGAGGTACACACAATCTCAGTCATGTGCCCTGCTCCTTAGGGACTGCTTGCTGCATTGGCGTTTGCTCTTGTTCTTGGAAGAGCCGCAGAGTGGCTGATATTTATCTTAGAAACCAAATAAACCAAGAGGTAAGTGTGACATCAACTGTTTTAACAAACAACTGAGTGCCAAGCTGCACTGCAAACCTGCAGACACTGCAGAACTCCCAAGAACAAGAGTGACGTGTTGACCTGTGTTAAATTATACACACTGACACCTGGTGGAAATTCTGTAAATAACTAAGTCAAGGAATAAATCACAAAAATCCTTGAAACGGATTACGAACAGGAAATCACAGGGGCATGTGATTGAGCTGTTAAAGATGTGACTCAATATGACTCAACTAAGTAAAATGCTGTGAGCGTGCAGCCTTGTTATTCTGCCCATCTCTTTACGGCCGTGTTGCTACAGGAGGGTGCACATTAGCACATTACCTCCGAAGAGCCCTTTTACACTGCAACCCACCGGCTGAGAAAAGTCTGTGCTGGAAATGGTGCAGTTCATGCAGCTGGCTCAGGTAGAATGCAGGAACCTGATTTCTATGGAGCGACCTCTCCCTCTGCAGCACTATTGCACATTATGCCCCGTCCTGTGAGAACGGTACTTTTTTTTCCCCGCAGTTTCTTTAACACTAATAAAAAGCTCAGGCTAAACTTTCCACTTTAGGAGGGGCAGTCTGAGATTTCGGTCCTCGGCGCACTCACCTCCCGGGAGAAGCCCTTGATCTTGCCGAAGATGGACTTCTTGGTGAGGTAGATGAGGTCGTCCTCCGCGTCCTCGCCCTCCATGATGGCACAGCTGTCAGCCGCCGGGAGCTCGCACTCCTTCTCCCCGGCGGTCATCATCAGCTTCGAGTACTTATACTCCAGCCTGAGAAGAGAAAGTGGCCTGTTACTCACTGACCACACGCCCTGCAACTCACTGACCACACGTCCTGTAACTCACTAACCACACGCCCTGCAACTCACTGACCACACGTCCTGCAACTCACTAACCACACGCCCTGCAGCTCACTGACCACACGCCCTGCAGCTCACTAACCACACGCCCTGCAGCTCACTGACCACACGTCCTGCAACTCACTAACCACACGCCCTGCAGCTCACTGACCACACGTCCTGCAGCTAACTGTTACATACGCCCTGTAGCTAACTGAACATACGCCATGTAGCTAACTGAACATACGCCCTGTAGCTAACTGACTACACGCCCTGCAGCTAACTGACCATACGCCCTGTAGCTAACTGACCATACCCCCTGTAGCTAACTGACCATACGCCCTGTAGCTGACTGAGCATACGCCCTGTAGCTGACTGAGCATACGCCCTGCAGCTAAGTGACCATACGCCCTGTAGCTAACTGAACATACGCCCTGCAGCTAACTGACCATATGCCCCGTAGCTAACTGACTATACGCCCTGTATCCCGACCTTTCACTATGCATCTTTAACATTTACTGATTTCAAAAGTGTTGCTGTCAAAAGGTTTAAATTAAGCGTTGCAATGGTGTAATGATGGTAGTATTCATGCTGATGCTTATGAATACTAATGCCCTTTGATTGATCAGGGGGATCTCTACAAGCAGAGATGATTACAATTACCCTCAGAGAATAGAGCTGTCTGCATTAAATCTCTCCCCGAAAGGGAATTACCCAGAAAGCACTGCCTGCCTCAAGAGCTCACCACAGAGATAATGTATGAAATTAAGGAGACAAACTTATACAGAACTACGTGGCGCCTTCAGAGAGGGGGTGCTTACTTTCTTGTCCTTTTCCAGAAGTAGCAGCTGATGGTGATGAGGAGCAGGGCGGCCACAGACCCCGTGGAGACCCCAAATCTGAGCCAGAAGTCGAGGGTGACGCAGGCGCTCACGCTCTGAGCAGGAAGAGACACCCCGCCTGTGCAGTGCACGGGCTCCTGCCACACGTAGGTGGTTTTCTGCAACACACACACACACGCGCGTACGTAAGCGTGCGCACACAAATACACACAGGCACACACGTGTATGCACACACAGTCGCAGGATATCTCTCATGTTGTTATAATTTATAGCTTTTTTTAATGTCTTTGTGTGAAACGCAGATATAAACTGAAACGCAGTTATGACCACGGATTCTACCGTCACCAGACACTCCTGAGGTCTTTCCATCCTCTCTGAGTCTGACTGGTACCTACTGGAGGTTCCAGCACTATGTTACACTGCAGAACGTCCATTTCCTTTATCTTCAATATATTGATTTTTGCAGATAATGTTTGAAACTGAAATATTTCAGCTCCAACAGCGGGGATACGGCGCTGGTATCTGGAGTTTGCAGAATCTGTGGCGTTGTGGCGGACGGGACGGCCTCACCTGAATCCCCGCGATGCAGGCACTCACTATCTCCTTGTAGTCGCTCTTGGAGCACAGCGGGCAGGCGTGCCTCGTCTGCCACAGGAGGTGGAAGGAGCACCCGTCACATGTCCCCTCTGGGCAGGCACTGCGGGGACACACACACAAGCACCATTTAATGTCCCCTCTAGGCAGGTACTATGTGGACACACACACACCATTTAATGTCCCCTCTAGGCAGGTACAGCACACACACATGAGCACCATTTAATGTTCCCTCTTGGCAGGTACTATGTGGACACACACACACACCATTTAATGTCCCCTCTAGGGAGGTACTGCCTGGACACACACACACACACACACACACACACACACACCCACCCAGGAATGTCTCCTCTTGGCAGGTACAGGTACTATGTAGACACACAAGCACCATTTAATGTCCCCACTAGGCAGGTACAGCACACACACACATGCACTGTTTTCATTGTGAGGGCGCGACAGCGTCAGAGTTTGCTTTTTTTTCTTTGCTGGTTTACTCAATTTACACTGCAGGGCTTTGTTTTGCAAAACCATCTTAAGCCTAATATTGTTGCAAGAGTCATCTTACGAAGCATCTTTCCTTTGCAAGGCATTTGCCAAAAGGCTTAAGATGCTAAGATCTTAGAAATGATCGTTCAGTAATGAGTTCCTCTGACCACTTGTAGAAAGTTAATTGCGACTTGAGAGGAAACCCGTTGATGCTGACTACCGTATAACACTTTCTAATGAATGGATGTAGAATATCACCAAGGCAGGTAATATCAACAAAACATTTATAATGAGTGAAAAAATGTAAATATTAAAATAGAGAAATGTAGGAAGGACACATTTTTTGTTTTATGTCCCCTGATCAGACTGAAGACTGTTGTTGGTGCACTGGGGCGATGGGTCGAACGGGTCAGTCACGGATGTGTACAGGGCTAATGTCATCGTTGACACGGATTAACGCATATAACTGGAGTGGTGAACTTTGGAGAATATGAAAATACAAGAAGAAAATGAAACTAAATACAACATGTGTGGCTCGGGTGACTGATGCAGGAATGAGCTCTGGGGAGAAGGGAAAGTGAAACAAAAATAAAATTAAAAAAAAGGCTCTGTTGTTTCTTTTGTGCCTTACTTCTGGACCATGGTTGAGATATTAAATGTGGACGTTAATTAGTCCCTGTGCTTGATAGCCTTTATTTCTCTACGCAACATTTGCAGAATAAATGAATGCGACACAGAATCATGTTTCACTTGAACTGATGACATTTGTGTTTACATTAACATTAAACCGCATTTTTGAAGCTCATTGAATATTTGACTACGTGGAAAAAGGGCTGACATAACACATTCTTCAATTAACAAATACCTTGTTATCCACTTTTTCTGTGTATATATAGTCCCTCTACTTTAGGGGACAAAAAGTAATTGGACAGATGTCTTCTCAACTGTTTCAGATCAGTCAGATGTATTTGATTCCTTCCTTAGTGCAGGTAACAGAAAGCTTTCAACATAAGCACCCTAACCTGATTTTCCACCCCTGACATCTTGTAAAAGCAGATGTAATTTATTTGGACTGTGGAAGTAACCAGCAGTCCGCCTGGTCAGAGCTGTACCTTGGCAGAGACAGCTGGTTGTTTTCTGTGACTGTGGGGTCACATCTCAGCCGAATGGCGGTCGATCTCCCGTCTTTGCAAGCCTTTGTAGCTTCAGCCGCCCTGCGGACAGAGATAGCCAAATGATGACACACAAACACGCCAAAATCTTAATGGGGAACATTTCTGTGACCTAGCAGCATTTTGCCATTATTTTTAAGGTTACTATAAAATTGATAAATGATGCCATTCCACAAGTTAAGGTATGACTTTGAACAATCGGACATGAGTGAACATTTTTTCACCCCGTTTCTTCATTCATGTCAGCCTCTAAGGGACTGCTGCAACAGTCATGAAAACTAAAGTACAAAAAGATCGTTCACACAATAAAATTGTGAATGAACGAGTCGCATTTCCCGATTTGTGCTGATTTGTCGCATCGTGGCCAGCTCTCACCTGTAGTAGAATATGACATCAGGCAGAC